>NC_042997.1:190081961-190106961 GCF_006345805.1 Octopus sinensis
GTCCGGAAAGTTCGTGCCGATTTTTAAAGGAAAGAAAAAGGTCAATAAATACTTGCCATTACATTTTTAATCAACTAAATATAAACCATTTTTTGCACAATGCGTTTCCATCTTTCCTTTAACTTGAAAAGACCCTCTTCCCTCTTCAATAAACACACACAACGCCCGGTCTGGGAATCGAAACCGCAATCCTCCGACCGCGAGTCTGCTTCCATAACCATTGGGCCATTGCGCCTCCGCACTCGATAATTACTGTTTATATTATATTGCATAATTGACGCGTGTGCTACACAGTGTGTGACCACCTCTCTTCCGCTTGAAGGCTTACAAATTGGATATAATAGTTCCCCCCTAAGAATATGGATGGATTTGAGAAGAAAGTAATAATTAAATATTAAGATTATAACACTGCTTATTGCAATCTAAAACGTTCTAAAGTTAAATCCAACTGGTTTTCAACGCTTCACATATATATTGTAGTGTAGAACCCATTTACCAAAAAGAAGACTTTAGTATCAGTGCTGCTACCGGAGCTCAATCCAGCAAGTTGATTCGAATTCAGCTCTGTGCTTTTACTTAATCCTCGTCAATTTCACTGGACTTTGCTACACACTTATTGCTAGAGGGACTTAACAGCTGAGAATGAATTAATATCGCTCTGACAGATTGACAGCTTTCGCCCAAAGCAATATAAGGATACGGATATTTCTAATTTAAAATACACAAATATAAAGACTACATAACATACATAGGATATAAAACTGCTGGACAAAGCAATGTCTTGTGTACATTCTATGTGTAATGTGGTGGTGGTTTCATATCATTCATGTCTAATACGCTGTTAAGAAACAGCAGCAGTAATATATTGTTTGTTCCTTCTCGAGCCATGCCTGGCTCATAAGGGCCAGTTTCCCGGTTTTCTTGGCGTATAGGTTCCCCACCTGGACGGGACGTCGGTCCGTCGCAGGTGAGCTGCAAGATGCAGGAGGAACGAGTGAGAGAAAGTTGTGGCGAAAGAGTCAGCAGAAGAGTTCGCCATTACCTTCTGCCGGAGCCGCCTGGAGCTTAGGTGTTTCGCTCATAAACACACACATCACCCGGTCTGAGATTCGAACCCCCGATCCCGCGACTGCAAGTCAGCTGTTCTAACCACTAGGCCATGTACTTCCACAGCAGTAATATATACATTTATCAAATTTTATTGACATTAATACCACACTCTTAATAAATGATTGCATCTCGAGGAAAAGTTATTTAATTTTATTACATTATGATATCAAAACAAATCACTTTACATCCATGGATAATCGCTCGTGAATTACACTAAGTCATAATAGGTTATGCCTCTTACCTCAAATCTCAGGCATAAAAAATATATATAACAGCATATAACAAAAGTATCATCAAGCTCTGTGTGTGTATATATATATATATATATATATATATATATATACATACATACATACATACACACACACACACACACACACACACACACACACACACCCACATATATATATATATATATATATATATATATATATGAGAAAAAACAAGTCAAGATAGAAAATGCTAAAATAATTTTTAAAGAACATTTCAGTACCGGTTTCAGTCATTTTGAGACTTTTTCAACTGTAACGATTAAATAATTAAATTTAGAAAAATTAAAAGAAAAGTTTTTTTAAAGGAATATTTGTATAGTGTTCAAATATAAGTTGGATTTTCCCTTGTTTCTGCCTTTCTCTGTCTCTCTTGTTTACACTTGTGGGTTCGAGGTCGTTGTATATATATATATATATATATATTATCTGCAAATAGGAAAAATTAAGAAGTCATAATTAACACTTTCCCCTTCTAACTCCACTGGATTAGCGCTTTAATACACACTTTGGCAAGACTGTGCTAGAAACTATTAATGTCACTTATTTCAATTACTCTTATGCATTGAACGATGATATCGTTTTTGTTTATTACAAATTAATTTTCGTGTTAACAAATTTTTTTATTATAGTAAGTATTTAACTAATGGGGTCTGGTTTTGTCTTGTGTTTTCACCAATCGTTAGGTCATGAAGGCAAGTGTTCCTAATGAGAAACATTAACGACAGAATAACCAATAAGTGTTGTAAAACACTCTTTCTGCTACCATAAGCTAATTTGTCAAGATGTCAATATTGATTAACGATAGCAGTAAGGAAAAATAGTAAAAACTGCTGACTAAAGCGTAATGCAATGTAATACTAAATAATTTCTGCAATCATCCGTATTCGCCAGAATGGTATATTAACTATATGTATGAGTTATAGACTTTCAATAAACTCTGGAGTATAATTTTCTATTCTCTTGTAGCTTATATCACTTATGTTATTCACAAAGTTCAGGAAGATACGGGCATCGCGAAAACCATTTCCATGCAATTGGTATGATGTTTATGTGTGAAAATGAATCAGAGTTTGAAGCGGTGATTCAGTTCAGTAAGTTGTAACCCTTTCATTTCACTGACATTCCTTAGAAAGCAACAATTGTCTCTCATTTTATATACACTTTTTTGAAAGCTTTTGGAAATGTTCTGCTTCATTAAAAAAATTTTCTGTTTGATGTGAATTTGCTAAAAATATGTGAAAACTGTATTAAAACATTTTACATCCCTCAACAGTATTGAATTGAATTTTTATTGTTGTTTGTCGTTTTTATTCAAAACGATCTATAAGCATCACATATGTTTCATTATACTGGAAATGTATTCCATTTATTGTATTACAAAAGTGTAACAAAACATTTGGAAGAAAAACTGCCCATTTAGAAAAAAAATGGTAGCAAATGAAATTTTAATTTTTTAAATATTTTATTTCATCAGTTAAGTCACCATAATTGAAAGGAATATCGTCTATTATAATTACATGAGGATTATATAAAACCTTTTAAATATTTAATCAAGCTTTTAATTTAAAAAAAATATTTTTTGACATCGTAAATAAATTGAAAGTGCTTGAACTAGTTTCAATTCTTTGCAATACTTTATGTGTACTTATATCTTCGGTTTACGCTGATATTTTCTTTACTTATGGGAATTTCTAATTATTAGGACATTTTTCATAGCTTTTTATTACTTCGAAATTTATTACGAAGTAACTTATTTTGTATAAAACCCAAATCCTAGTATCAAATATAGTGGAAATAAAGATTTATTTACTGCGAATAAATGTGTTTCAGAGACATTATCAGGACAAAAAAAACTACTGTAGTATTTGACAAAGATTGGAAAAATATTTCGAGAGAATAAAGCAATCGGAGATTTTTGTATAATTAAAATAGCATTAGTCAACATTAGTCATTGAAATCACAAGTTACCCCATGGCTAATTTGGAACACATCATCTTTGATTTTTATAATTAGACATAGCTATGGCGATATATATATATATATATATATATATATAGGCTGTGTGGTAAGTAGCTTGCTTACCAACTACATGGTTCTAGGTTCAGTCCCACTGCGTGGCTTCTTGGGCAAGTGTCTTCTATTATAGCCTCGGGCCGATCATATCCTTGTGAGTGGATTTGGTAGACGGAAACTGAAACAAATCCGTCATATATATGTATATATATGTGTGTGTGTGTGTGTGTATTTGTATGTCAGTGTTTGTCCCCCGCCCCCCGCCAACATCGCTTGACAACCGATGCTGATGTGTTTATGCCCCCTAAATTTAGCGGTTCGGCAAAAGAGTCGAATAGAATAAAGTACTAGGCTTACAAAGAATAAGTCCTGGGGGCGATTTGCTCGACTAAAGGCGGTGCTCCAGCATGGCCATACTCAAATGACTGAAACAAGTAAATGAATAAAAGAATAAAGGAATATACATATATATATATATATATATATATATAATATATATATTATATATATATATATGTGTGTGTGTGTGTGTGTGTGTGTGTGTGTGTGTGTGTGTATGTATGTATGTATAAAAGCTAAGCAGAGTTAGCGGTTATAGTTAGTGACTAAGGGATAAAAATATCCGTATTTACTATCGGTATCAGTTACCTGTGCTATTCCTGGGCTTGGGTATGCAGGCACACTATGCTGGTTTGGTACAGGTAACAACAGAATAAACAGAAGTTTATCAGGAATAAAATTTAAATAACTAGAAAATGGAGAAAACTTTTGATCAACAAACAAACAAACAAATAAGACCACATCTGTAGATTTTATTTTAATATAAAACATGACATAACATTTCTATGACAACAATTCTTACGGCCGTTTCTGCTTCCAATGCCTCTCGGTACTTACAAAAGAATTATGAAAATAATATTCGTCATCTTCTTAGGATATTAGATCTAGTACATGAAGCTTCATCAGAGTGAATACAAATGCGTAAAATAAAATATACGAAAGGAAGAGAGAATAGGAAAGAAAATGGCCTTGAGAAGAGGCCAGGAGGTTCAATAGATAAAAATCATGCCTTCTTCCAGCGTAGAGCTTCGAAGTCGATAGGCAAAATAGTGATCTAACAATGGTCTAGGAAAATATTTACGGGTTATTTCTATATAAAGTGGGAACCAGGATGTTTGAAGAGTAGTGAAATGAAGTTAGCACTAAATTATGGCAAGAAATTACTAACATGTCTAGAAAAAGAATAGCACTTATGTAATAGTAAATAGGGTTAGTCAATATTTATCCAAAAGCAAAACCGTAGGGTTCTTATAATAGTGTACTTACTGAAATATTGTAGAGACCACTACCTGTTGCCCGCAATGGAATTGACCAAAGTCAACTGGTCAATTACATTTGAACTAAGGGCAAAAGTTAAAACCGTTTCAAGGGATATGTAAATAAAGAAGAAAGTGAACCAGTAAAAAAAGGGTGCTGGAAAGAAGACTATGATATAAGCGACTATGGTTTAAGCGATTAATTTGGAATTAGACGCTGAAAATCCACCAGAGTACACGGTCGCATTTTCGCAGAATCCCGGACTTTCGTGAAATACAAAAAGCGTTCATAGCAAAATGTATGTAATCTTTATATAATTCATGCTAAATCAATAACGAAAACTTGTAGCAACAATGTTTAAGAGATATCTTACGAATTATGTAAATTTAATAGTAGTTTACTTATTTACGGGACAGTTAAAATACGACAACTCTCTTTATATTCTTTATGCTTGAGAATCACCTGAGACTGGCAGTCAGTCATAACTTTATTAAATGGGTGAAACAGCGAAATCTCTTGTTATATATTACATCAATATGTTGTGGTAATAGCAAGTTTTGATGTGGTATTAAATGAAATAGTTGTTAGTCATTAGGAGTTAAATGTAAAAGTTTGTTCAAAATTTCATACAGTTATATTTCAGTTTTAATGTAGTGTAAAATTCGTTGCATAATCTTGCGTTTAGTTAACGAAATCGATGAACCATGAAAGAAGGAAAAAAAAAAGAGAAATTCTGAAAAATGTGTATATGTTTCTTCCTGTACCGCATAAGTTTTTACTTAATCGATTATTTATGGCTTGATTTCATGTTAATTATATGTACAGCTCGTGTCTACGTTTTACTTCAGGACGCACGAAAATGTTAGTAGACTCCAGTAGTTTCGTTAAAAAGCGATGAGCAATATAAAAACATGCATATATATATATGCATTATCTATCTATCTATCTATCATCATATATATATATATATATATAATATATATATATATATAATATATATATATATATATATATATATATATATATATATATATATTTATATATATATATATATCTATCTATATATATATATATATATATATATATGCATATAATCAAAATAAGCAACAAGAATGACACCGGTAATTTGGTACGATCGTTTCGTACTACATCATTTTATTAAATGTTCTAAGTATTACGACAGATTTAAGATGCTGAGTACTCATCAGCCAATTATAGAGGTTTTCCATTAATACAAAAATTTTCAAATTAAGTAGCAACATTATAGAGAAGGTAGATATATAGACAAAGATGCAGATTTAAATGTTAAGAACATATGAGGTAGTAGAGTCCACTGAATGACTAAAAAATATATATACATATATATACATATACATATATATATACATATACATATACATATATACACATATACATATATACATATACATATATATACATATACATATACATATATTTATACACATATATATACACATATATATACACATATATATATATACACATATATATACACATATATATACATATATATACACATATATATATATATACACATATATATATATACATATATATATATAGAAGTAAAAATATGGCACAACGAAGTACCGATATTTACTGGAAAATAGCGAACGTAATAAATACGACGCTAATGTATAGCTTCACCGCGTATGTACTAGCGAAAATGCTTGTGTGCAACAAAATTGAAAAAATTGTCTTACCTCCAGGGAGAACATCTGAAAGACGAAATACATAGAAAGGGATAATGTACCGGTTTCAGATTTTTCAAGATATGTCTGCACACATATACTTGATTTATCTTCATCAGCCAACATATACCTCGACAACATTTCAGATGTTGCCACATCAATGCCAATACACTCGACTGAAAACGCCAAATATATATATATATATATAAACGCCATATTATATTATTATATATATATATATATATATATATATATATATATATTAATAATTAATAATTTTTTGCCCCATATTTATAATATATATATATAAGTGCATGCCTAAACATACACATATACGTATATATACACACACCACACAGATATATATATATTTATATATACATACATATATATATATATATATATATATATATATATATATTATATATATATATATATATAATGGATGGATGTATATTATCCACAATACGTATAAACGTCTATAATCATTTTCTTCATCATTCGGTGTTAAAGAAGTTAAAACGAAGATAACAGAGGAAAGATGATTAAACTGAGAATTCTAATTGCGCTACATTGTTGAGAAAGAACATTATTACGTCAATATGATCTCTACGATGAAAAATTGATAAGAATACGTGAGAAGCATTCCTATATAAAATTGATTACATTGAAATAAATAAGAAAAAGAATTCTTCTGGTTTAAAGAAGTTGTGGATGATGTTCAGGGCATTTTCGCCAAGATTGTTGGTGATTCTTAGTTCATGTGTTATTATATATCCTGCCTCCTCTTTTAATATCATTGCGTTCTTGTTCATTCTTGAAAGCGTTCTGTCCAAGATAAGCCTTAAGCAAACAGACTGTGTAAGTCGGTCACGTTGTATTTGTGCAGAGAAATAGAATATCGAACAGTCATATTATTCTCTTTATTAATCGTATGAGTCTACGATCAATATTTGTATAATTAAAATGACCGACACATACACTACGTGTGTATGTGTGCGTGTGTGAAAGCGTGTGGTTCAGTAGTTCGTGTATCGTGCTCATTTTGTAAGATTGTGGTTTCGAATCGTGAACCAGGTGAAGTGTAATGTTTGAGGAGAACACTCTTTTCACTTTGCTCCCGTGCACTCAGCTGGCAAATCGAACATTCATGCGACGGACCAGCGTCACATCCAAGGCTGGAGTGATTTGTATATATATATATATATATATATATATATATATATATATATATATATATATATTATATATATATATATATATATATGCGAACAGCATCCCGGAAGCCGGCCCTTGAAACGTATGGCTCTGGAATGTTATTTGATCCTCTTGAGTGGCACAGTCGGCAAGTGCCTTCTACTCGGGCCGACCAAAGCCTGGTGAATGGATTTGGTAGGCGGAAACTGAAAGAAGTCCGTCGTATATATATATATATATATACTTCATTTAAAAGCAGCAGAAAATTCAACAAAACTGTTACTCTGAGTATCACGTTCCTGTTCGTCGACAGTTTTTTTTCTAGCAAAATCTGTCCGACGAACGGGAACGTTGAATTTACTGCTGCTTTTAAATATAGCATATTACTCTACCCCTGGTAATTGAGTACTCTTTTTCCACCTTGTTTCACATTTATGTGTTTACTCCGGTTATTATATATATATATATATATATATATATATATATATATATATATAGTGTGTGTGTGTGTTGTGTGTGCATATATGTATGTGTTGTGTATGTGTGTGTATATGTTTGTGTGTCTGTGTTTGTCTCTCAATATCGCTTGACATCGATGCTGGTGTGTTTACGTCCCCGTAACTTAGTGGTTCAGCAAATAGACCGATCGAATAAGTACTAGGCTTAGAAAGAATAAGTCCTGGGGTCGATTTCTTCGACTAATGGCGGTGCTCCAGCATGGCCGCAGTCAAATGACTGAAACAAATAAAAGAGTGATTGGAAGTGTTACCACATATTTGCTTGTCAGTTGTTTGACCTTAAGCAGTTGAGCATGGCCCTTAGTGGCTGCTGATATGTGCATCTCTGATCATGAGCAGAAATAGTGGGGGAGCATCATAGCCATATATTCAGAGAAATTCTATGGGGTTTGGATAATTCACCGTTGAAAACACATCCTTAAACAACCTTTATTCAGGGACCTTTTTGAGCAGGATGGGAAAAGTGCGCAAAAATCTCGAGAAGTACGTGGAAAAAAATAGGGGCTGCAGTAAGGGTGGAGCACTTGCAGAAAACAGCACTGCTTGGAGCCGCTCGAATACTCCGGAAGGTGCTTGAAAAATAAGAGGTGTTACCTGAGTTAACAAGTAGTGAACTGTCAACACCAGTGTAGTAATTTCCAGCGTTAGAAGCTGTGCAAAGGCAATAATAATATTAATAATTAATAATAATAATAATATTAATCAAATAATAATAATAATGCTTCGTATATTTTACAATTGTCAATTATATTATGGTCCGGCCTACGTATCAATAACAGTGTCAAATAATATAGATAATAACATAATACAACAATAATAATGATGATAATAATAACAATAATTAATAACTAACAATAATAATAACTAATACGACGAACGACGACGACGACGACGACGACGCGACGATGATGATGATATGATAATGAATATAATATAAGAATAATAATAATATATAATAATATATAATAATAATAATATATAAACCTAACTCAGATACCAGGAACCCAAAATGGCAGAAATTCAAAAGATAGTGCTCATGGGAACTGCTCATATCCTACGCAAAATACTTTCTATGTAACCTCAAGTTTTAAAACAAACATAACTTTCGTTTTTCTTTAGGCATTCACTAGTACAACACTAAATACAAAACCAAATATATGGCACAGTAGGCATAACAACAATACGAACTTCCAACCTGTTGCCTCTTGAGGTCTCTGGGTGAGACTTGGAGCCAACTTGTACAAATATAAAGCAAAATCAAACATAGAATAATAATAATAATAATAATAATGATAATAATAATAATAATAATAATAATAATAATAATAATAATAATAATAATAATAATGTGATTAAAATAACGAACTCTAAAGAACCAATATAACCCCAGTGAAGTACGATAACACGAAGCCATATAACTTAAGAAAACCGTACAGAAGTAACCCCAATAAAGCTGACACCAACAATAATAAAAAATAAAAATAACTATGGAAAGAAATATAATAACCGTATTAGCAACTTTACACTCTACACGAACACTGAGGATAGCATCTACAGCAAAAATAATAATATTAAAAATAAACGAAATAGCGATATGATCAGGTTAATAATCCCTTTTGCGATGCAGCTTAAATCTAACAGAGTTCACTCCATAATGAGACTTATAGTTAAGCCCTTGAACTTAAATAACAAATACTCAGGAATCTTTAAGAATAAAATTAGAGTAGTCCAAAACCTAACTAGTGACCTAGCTACCATCATAGCCACGATCAACAATAATAAGCTACACGTCTTCTACGAAAGTAGGAAAAATACCAGTATAAAATATAACTGCCTGCAGGCAAATGGAATAAATCTCATCCCTAATAACTCGCCCTTGAACAATACGGACAACGACCTGATAAATTATAAACCTCGCCTCACAACATAACACAAGCATAAATAAACTGAATAATTCATGTGGCTGCAGAGACAGAAATAAGTGTCAATTTTAAGGCGGCGAGCTGGCAGAAACGTTAGTACGTCGGGCGGAATGCTTAGCGGTATTTGGTCTGTCATTACGTTCTGAGTTCAAATTCCGCCGAGGTTGACTTTGCCTTTCATCCTTTTGGGGTCGATTAAAAAGTACCAGTTACACACTGGGGTCGATATAATCAACTTAATCCGTTTGTCTGTCCTTGTTTGTCCCCTCTGTATTTAGCCCCTTGTGGGTAGGAAAGAAATAGGTATTTCGTCTGTCGCTACGTTCTGAGTTCAAATTCTGCCGAAGTCGACTTTGCCTTTCATCCTTTCGGGGTCGATAAATTAAGTACCAGTTACGCACTGGGGTCGATGTAATCGACTTAATACCTATGTCTGTCCTTGTTTGTCCTTTCTATGTTTAGCCCCTTGTGGGTAGTAAAGAAATCGGTATTTCGTCTGTCTATACGTTCTGAGTTCAAATTCCGCTGTGGTTGACTTTGCCTTTCATCCTTTTGGGGTTGATTAAATAAGTAGCAGTTACGCACTGGGGTCGATATAATCGACTTAATCCGTTTGTCTGTTCTTGTTTGTCCCCTTTGTGTTTAGCCCCTTGTGGGCAATAAAGAAATAAGAAATAAGTGTCAATTTTCCAATAGGTGTCAAACAAAAAACGTAACATACCACTGTAATGTACTCGCAAATAACCATACACAACGAACGCACACGCACATACTACATACATACATACATACATACATACATACATACATACATACATACATACATACATGCATATATATATATATGCATACACACATACATACATGTGTATACACATGCACGCTGACGCACACACATGCGCACAAACAACAAACAAACACATCTCCGATAACGGACAGAGTCAAAAATTTTGAAGAGGTTGAAAGAAGCAACGAAAATTATATTAGAAAAAAAAGTAAATGAGTGGAAATCGAACCGGTGTGTGTATTAACAAGGCATTCAAACGGAATGACTCGCCTCAGGCACAACAAAATATGATTCAACACACGAATTCACATAAAGAATCTTGCAAACGAAATACAAAAACGAAATACAATAAGCTTTGGTGAAGCTAGCAAGACACTGAATGATACTGTGTTCTGCTGTCTAAAAATCAAAGTAGCTACTCGACAGCTCCACATCATTAAAGCATGTATCTTATCCAGACTATACTCGGAATCTCTAAATCTGGCTTTCAAGCGGATAGGACTCACAGAACATCAAGTAATACGATTTTACAAAACATGAAAAAGAAAATATAAGTGGCTGTGTGGTAAGTAGCTTACTTACCAACCACATGGTTCCGGGTTCAGTCCCACTGCGTGGCACTTTGGGAAACTGTCTTCTACTATAGCCTCGGGCCGACCAAAGCCTGGTGAGTGGATTTGGTAGACGGAAACTGAAAGAAGCCCGTCGTATATATGTATACATATGTATGTATGTGCATATGTTTGTGTGTCTGTGTTTGTCTCCCCAACATCGCTTGACAACCGATGCTGGTGTGCTTACGTCCCCGTAAGTTAGCGGTTTTGCAAAAGAGACCGATAGAATAAGTACTAGGCTTACAAAGAATAAGTCCTGGGGTCGATTTGCTCGACTAAAGGCAGTGCTCCAGCATAGCCGCAGTCAAATGACTGAAACAAGTAAAAGAGTAAAAGCGTATATATTTATTTACTTGTTCGAACGTAGTGAGTGTGTGTGTGAGTGTGTAAATATATTTCATACTAAGGGAAAATTATGATTTTCAAATCCTTCCTGAGTACCTTCCCGATAAATCTAAGATATAGTTTTTCCGGCGAGAATCGAAATCTCGCCATGTCCCCCACGGACTGAAAGCCTGTCGTTTTATTCTACAACATTCACTTTTTCATAAACAGAACAAATATTGACTTATTGCATCATATATAAAATACATACTTTATAAATCAAATGCATTCCATTACATACATACATACATACACATATTTATATAATATATATATATATATCTAAGTTTATATATGTGTATATATATATATGTATATATATATGCATATATATTTTGGTATGCGTCTGCGTATGTGTATATGTATGCATGCATAAGCATATACATCAGTATGTGTATGTATGTATAAGATTTGGAGAGCGTGCGCCTATATACATCCCCGGTGATATGATCGCCTATATAATGTGTTTGTATAGTGACACTAAATTTCTTACATGGACAAAGTTTCTGTGTACATAGGCACACAGTCTGCGTGTAAATACATACATTTGTATGAGAATGATTTACGTGTGTGTATCGGTGAGAGTGTACATGTGTTTGCGTACATAAAGTATATGCAGAGGTATACATAGATAATCTCCCTGTATAATCTCTTTTTCACTTCTCTCTTCCTATATATATATACATATGTGTGTGTGTGTGTGTATACGTATATATATATAAATATATATATATGTGTGTGTGTATATATATATATATATATATGTATATATATATATATATGCATATATATATATATGTATGTATATATATATGTATGTATATATATATATATATATATATATATATATATATATGTATATAGATATATGTATATATATGTATGTATATATGTATATATATAGAGAGAGAGGGAGGAGAGGAGAGAGGAGAGAGAGAGGGGTGAGATAAATAGATAGCTAAATACATAGATATACATACATACATATATGTGTAGGGCGGTGTATGAAACTATAGATATATAGATATGTATGCACCCAAACACATTCACATACATACATATATATAATAAACACGCACACAAACACGAACACACACACACACACACACACATATATATATATACACACATGCATGTAGATTCATATGCGTGTCTTAGGTTGTATGTGTGTATATATATGTTCATAAAGATTATGGTTGATGTCACGTTAACATGCTGAGTGAAAGCGTCATTAAAATGTCTACGTAAAAAATACTTCACACTAAATCTTTGTCTATTAAATTTATCGTTGAAATCCTCCACTTATTTTACTTTTGCGTGGATAGTGTAGCGTTTTAATTTATATATATATATAAAAAAAAAACTAACAAACAAACAACAATCCTGTTGAAAACTATATTTTTATGGTTTAATATATTTTGTATATAAAAAACTTGCTCATAAAACTAAAATCAAATCGAATTCCCATTTCAAAAATTAAAGTGGGGCACTAAATTATTATCATAACAACATTAGTTCAAAGACGAAAGTGTATTACCTTAGGTGAATTGCTCATAATGTTCATCAAAGGAACAAAACATAACACACACACAAGAAAAAGCACTATAGCAGCAAAAATACATGTAAACACGCTTACACACACACACACACATACACACACCCACACACACACCCACACACACACGTACACACACAAACCCACATTTATATATACATGTATGTATGTATGTATGTATGTATGTATAACACTGGATAAAAAATGCAGAGTAAAGTGTTAGGCCTGATAAAACAACATAAGCATTAAGCAAGTGGGCTGAGGTTTCGCGCTTGCTCTTTTCTTAGTCCCTATCTATCTATCTATCTATCTTTCCTATCTATCTATCTATCTATCTATCTATCTATCTATCTATCTATCTATCTATCTATCTATCTGTCTGTATATCTGTCTGTCTATCTACCTATCTATTTATCTATCTATCTATCTATCTATCTATCTATCTATCTATCTATCTATCTATCTATCTATCTATCTATCTATCTATCTAAATGTCTGTCAGTCTGTCTGTCTGTCTGTCTGTCTCTCTCTCCTTATCTATCTATCTATCTATCTATCTATCTATCTATCTATCTATCTATCTATCTATCTATCTATCTATCTATCTATCTATATGCCAACTCCATCATAGGCCAGCTCCGCAAAGAGAAGTTGACGGATGAGGTGCGTTTGAAGATATACGTATAATGTGTCCTGATTAGCAGAGGCGGTATTGTACCATGGTGGCTTCAATACTGGGCTGTCCAACCGGAGCAGATACTCTTCATTTGTATTGCAGTCTTTCCATCGATTCTCTACGAGGAAGATTCTTCTGAATCTCCTTCATCATCAGACGAAGTAGACAATGATGATGATGATGATGATGATGTCGACGACGATGGTATGTTGCTCCGTGAAAGTAAGATCAACAAAAGAAGTACATCATCTGGGGAGAGATAAAGATTATTTAATAATCACGGTATATATAGTGGTGCCCCAGCATGCCCACAGCTCATGAGCTGAAACTAGATAAAATAGAAAAAAATAAAATAAAAATATTTTTTTTATGCGCTGGTTTCAGACGATGAAAGCAACTCAGAGAGCAGTTTATAACGCGTCTGGTGTCTTCACGTAAATCCCCAAGCTCTGCCTACATGGTATTACAAGCTAAAACGGGAAGACAGAATAAGAGGAAACGCAAGAAGATTCGAAAAGAAAGTAGATGTAAAAGTTGTAAGGTTGAAAACACTGCAAAAGAAAAGAGAAAAGAAAAAAAGTGCGCAGATTAGAATTATATTCCACTTAGTCGTAAAGTCATAAGGTTGGATTGATAGGGGTCTAGAGTATGCGCTATATATATAATATATATATATTATATATATATATATATATTATATATATATATATATATATATATACATGTCTGTTCATTCCGGTGATGTTCTGCTAATTATATGAACTGATATGATATGATCATGTATTGAAACTCTTCCAGCGTGGCAGATACATATTAGCAACTAAGAAGTGTCAAACACTATTATTTTCATATTTCCTTTTTCGATTTGGTTTGCAAGATTCTTTAAATATGAGTTCGTGTGTTGACGCATATTCTGTTGTGTCTGGGAAGAGTCATTTTAAAAATAAGAAATAAGTGGAAATTTTACCGTTAAGTGTGTTAAATTATAAAGTTCAAAAGTAAATGTCTCTCACCAGACAAAACAGACTATTATTTTCACTTAACTCTAAAACATCAGCCATTATCAACTGTTTCAAAAATTTTCCATGGATTCGCCCGAGCGCCTATTTCATGAAATGTTGCCTCAGCGTAAGCGGCCCTTATCGACTGGAGATCTGAAATTGCAAATGAAAGATTTATACAGCAGTGGATGAAGATTTACCCGATTTTACTTAATCTTATAAGATAGATGATCATGATCATCATCATAATGACGCCGACGACGACGATGATGATGAAGATGATGATGATGATGATGATCCACTTAGCACGGAAGAAAGTGATGTTTTAACTTCATCAGAGTGGAAATAGTTCGCAGATTTTACTTCATTTGTACATTTGTTTCACTACAACAATCACAAATTAATGGCTCAATAATCTAATTGGCAAAAGATCACGTTTAATTTTATCGCATTTTTTTCTAAGTTATGTAGAGACAAAAATTGTAACAATCTTAGTTTTCCTCTTAATCAACTAAATCTAAATTCTTGTAAGGAATTCCATTCGACATGCTGACATCAAAACAGATTTTCGTTAGAAAAATTTTGTATTCTCATGGGTTCGTTTTGAAATTATTTAATAACTTCAAAATTCTCCAAAAGTATTTGAAATTTCCTTGAAAGTTATTTTAAAACGTTCGCCCCTAATCTGAAAATGGAAATTATTCTAAAGCACAAATATTTCTTTGTGAATAAACTTTTGATAAGCTTGCTTACCTTTTTCCGTCGCGTGTGGATTCAACGTTTCCTCTCAGCATTTACCATATATCTATGCATAATTGCATACACACACAGAGACACACACATACATACATACTTATATATATATGTGTGTGTGTGTGCATATATATACACAGGTACACACTCATATATATATATTCATATATACATATACACACACACACACACACACACACACACATATATATATATATATAGATATATATATATATATATACACATGTATATATAACGTGTGTGTGCGTTTACGTATTCACGCATGCATATAATTTAATTGTTTTTCTTCTTACTTAATATACATCTTTCTTTTACTTTTTGTTGACAACGTCGAAAAGTATGAAACCAGTACTAACAGTTACAAAATGTATTTCATGATAAAATTATTTTAGCATTTTCTACCTTGTCTTATTTTCCTTATACATATCAACTTGTGTGTTAGTTTTCAACCTTCTATACACGCACGCACACACGCACATACACACACACACGCACGCACACATATGCACACACACACATACACAAACACATATGTTTAAATTAAGCAGGAAATGGGGAAATCTTCAATAGGAACAATTGACTACCATCGATTATTATTTTTTAATACCAGATTTTATCCCATCTAGCACCCGTTTCTGCCTCCAATGTCCCACAGTGTTGTCAAAGAAAATTCTCAGAATAATATTCTTCATATTTTATAACACATTCGATCTGGAACATGGAACTTCATCAGAATGAAGAAAAATTTATAAAATAAAGAAAAAGAGCATCGAGAGGAGGAATGAAGGCTTAATATATTTGAATCATACCATTTCGCAGGGTAACTTTTCAGGCCTTTGAGTAAGAGACTAAACTAGAAAATTAATTGGTGGTTATATCTTTCTGTGAGGATAACAGGATGTATAAATAATGAAAAGTAAAATAAGTACTTCAGTATAACGGGATACGCCAATAGGTCTAGAAAAAGACGGAGTGATAGTGCCATAACGTTTAGAAGTAATCATTATAGTTCTTAAGATTACGTAAATAGTACTAAATATTTATCCAAATAATATGCCCATAAATTAATTACATTTATTTACTTACTGATATATTGCAAAGACCGACCACCTATAGTCCGTAATGGGATTGGCCAAAGTCCAGCCATCAATATAAATGGTCAGTTAAATTTAAAACCGAGGCTGTATCCTATGAGCGTAATATGCTTGCATATGTATGCCCAGGGTTAACATAGGTAATTTATACCGGTAGGAAAATGGATATTCTTATCCCCTACACGAATATTCCAACTACTATCTCTACTAAACTATATGACATACCTTGTCCACTACTTACTTATCTTCTATTCTGTATATATTACACTTTAATAAATATATATACAGATTATAGAAATAAGTATTAAAATGAATACTACCGGTAAAATGGAGAAAATTAAGATTGACCCATCCCTAAAAGACATTCCTATCCATCCTAAGAACATCTGTCATAAAGAACTCATATCAGTGATTTTACCCATAGAATACGTTGAAAAACCCACTACTACGACAGGAAACATGAGCCATCTTACTCTGACACCAATACCAACGCCAACACCAACAGCAACACCAGGTAATGGTGCCTTAATATTGGTTTATCTGGGATCTTGGATAACAGGAAATCAAGATGTTTCTTGAAAATATCTACCCCTACTCCATGGAGATTCCTGAGATGCTTTGGCAAGTCATTAAATAACTGTGGGCTCTTGAATCACAGGATATTGCAGTATATGATCCTAACCTTAGATGGGACAGCTGGGACTTATGGAATAGTGCAGTGAGGTCCAATTCAGGGTCTAGTATAAATCTCAATTCCCAAGTTTGGGGTCAGCCCCTTCAGTATCTTCCACACATATTTCACTGCACACCTGTCCCATCTTCGCTCTAGGGAGTAGTGTCGTAGCTCTTTTAGTTTCTCCCAGTAGCGCAGCTGTTCCATTGATGCAATCTTCCTTGTGTAGCATCGCTGAACCTTCTCAAGTTCCGCTATCAATCCGGCACTGTAAAGTGACCACAACCGAGAACAGTAGTCCAGACAGATGGGGACAAATATCCTTCATAGGACCAGCATAGTTTCCTAGTCCCTTGTTCTGAAGGTTCTCAGAATCCATTCGGCCATTCACCGTCACACTGCCATCATGTTGGTGATATGTATGTGAGACGAGGCATCGTTGCTCATATCAATCCCAAGATCACGCACCGTATGTTATTCTGGAATTGCAGCTTCTTTTGATCCAGAATATCATTGTTGCGACTTTTGAGCATCACTTAGCTGGTAGCGGAGGGCTTGGAATTTGCTTGCATTAAATTGCATGTTGCTGCACTCAGCCCATTTATATATGGCTTCTAGGTCTTTCTGTAGAAGATTACCATCAGAAGGTTCCTTGACTGCTTGCACTACTTTTGTGTTGTCGGCATAGCTAGTAAGTGTGGCTATCTGGTTAACTGATGGCACGTCTGAAAGAGTCACCATGAGCAGCAGCCCCCCTAATACAGTTTCCTCAGACACTGCACACTCTATTACTGCCTCCTTGGAGACAGTAATATATATATAAGTGAGTGTGTTAAACTAAGTGGTATATACAGGTGCTTACAACTATCAAGTATTTACCCTGAATTTATATATATATATATATATATATATATATATATATGTGTGTGTGTGTGTGTGTGTGTGTGTGTGTGTATTTGTGTGTGTGTGTATGTATGTATGTGTATGTAGGTATGTATATATATATATATATATATATACATACCTTCATACATACATACGTATATACATATTTATACATACGTCCATACTTATATACCTGCGTGCATACAGTTTTACATTCGTGTGTTTTACAAGATGGATGCAATTATGTGTCGCTTGAAAATTTATTTCCTGCATTTAGAATCACGCAGATTTTTCCTAGATGACTAATTAGAACGAGCCATCATAGATTGGCTACAAGATTTTGATAACGCCTAGGTGATAATGAACGAGTTTTGGAAAAGAATATGATAAAATCTTTCCTGCCGACAACAGTATTTTGCCAAATGGAGAATGAAAGGGAAAATTATTTAATTGAGCATAAAGCTAGGAATAAATTTCCATGAAATTCTATCAAGTAAGTAAAGTAGATGCCTTAAACAAGACTAAATTTGTATTCAAATCCTAAAATACGTAACTCGTCTAGTTATATGCTAACCACTCTACAATAGTCCGTTAGTGCTAAGCGATCAACAAGAAAGATAGTTCCATCTACTGACGTCAGCGCGTCACGTGCACAGTGGCGCCATCACTGCAAGTTCGTTTTGCTGATATATACTTTCTATCATTTTTCATCACCAAATTTTACTTTATTTCATTTTATTTTAATTTCTTTTTCTTTAATTATTATTTCTTACTACCCTCAAAAGACGTCTTCACAGAATCAAGAATCAAAAAAATAAAATAAAATAAATCATAACAACACAAAACAAATAATAATAAGAATAATTCAGCAAAGTTGCTTCAATGTTCTTCTGTTATCAAGTTCTATGTGTGTGTATATAAATATATATTTATTCATATATGTATGTGCATGTATATATATGCACGCACGCACAAACACACACATATGAACAAGCGTGCGTACACAAACACACACACCCTAACGCACATACTCACACATATGCAAAGACACGGGGGCAAACAGACGCATACACATACAAATTCTCCCCCCTTCTTTCTCTCTCACATATACATATGTACACACTTCTGTATGTGCTATTTCCTTCCAAGAGTGTCCGTCTCTTCACTTTCTGTCAGAATATATCAACCGAAATAAAGTTACGTTAGTACACATTTCCATAAGTGTTAGAGAACGTAATCGAAAATTAAGCATGTGGATACGAAAGAATCCTTTAATCGTATGCTCCAATTATACGGGTTTCTAGAATTGGCACAGTCCACCATAATACAACTGTTTGTGGTGTGTTGGTTAGCAAATATGAGGATCATTCTTTGTGTGGGATCATGTCTATTCATTACACACACATAGATACACGCACATGCACAGAAGCACACACACACATTATATCTGTCTATCTATCTATCTATCTATCTATCTATCTATCTATCTATCTATCGCTGTGTGTGCGTATATATATATATATATATATATATATATATATATATATATATTTACATACATATATATATATATGGTGGAGGCGCAATGGCCCACTGGTTAGGTGGACGGAAACTGAAAGAAGCCCATCGTATGAATATGTGTATGCGTGTGTGTGTACGTGCGTGTCTGTATATATATTTGTGTGTGTGTGCGTGTATATATATGTGTGTGTGTGTCTTTGTGTCTGTGTTTGTCCAGCTATTATCGCTAGAAAACCGATGTTTGTGCCTTTACGTCCCCGTAACTTAGCGGTTCGGCAAAAGGCACCGATAGAACAAGAACTAGGCTAACAAAGAATAAGTCCTGGGGTAAATATGTTCGCTCAAAAGGAACACTTTAAGGCGGTGCTCCAGCATGGCCTGATCACAGTAAGATGACTGAAACAAGTAAATGAATAAAAGAATGTATGCATGCATGTATATTTATGTATACACTCACGCATGCGTATATCGTGTATGGCAGTGACACCTTACTTAGTATGCCAGCAGCACAATAATTTGACGAATACTTGTATCTTGAAATGACTCAGACTATTGAAGACGAAGCGCAAAGTTTGAATTTCAATATTCTCTAAAGTGCATTTGTATTAGTTTGAAATATCTTTTGAATTTGTGCTAAAAAAACAAGTTTATGTACATAGAATACTA
The DNA here is from genome assembly GCF_006345805.1 of Octopus sinensis. Classification (NCBI taxonomy): domain Eukaryota; kingdom Metazoa; phylum Mollusca; class Cephalopoda; order Octopoda; family Octopodidae; genus Octopus; species Octopus sinensis. Next base: position 190,102,653 of record NC_042997.1, read on the forward strand.
TATGTTACTATATATAGGCGGCGAGCTGGCAGAAACGTTAGCAAACCGGGCGAAATGCTTAGCGGTATTTCGTCTGCCGCTACGTTCTGAGTTCAAATTCCGCCGAGCTCGACTTTGCCTTTCATCCTTTCGGGATCGATAAATTAAGTACCAGTTACACACTGGGTTCGATGTAATCGACTTAATCCCTAAATCTGTCTCTGTTTGTCCCCTCTATGTTTAGCCCCTTGTGGGCAATAAGGAAATAAGAATACTATATGTTACTTGAATATATTTTGTGATAGATTAGCGATGCAGTTAATTAGAATTCGATATATATGGATATGTGGATGTGTAATTGCTAATTTTAAAAAAAATTTGATTACAAATATTTCATATATTCAACCTCATATTTAATGTAAGTATATGCGATACTGCGTGTAGAGCAAATCTGATAATTTCTACAAGCATTTCTATAAGTATAACATCATTAGGCAAATTGTTTGCATACACATACGTAAGTGTATATATACATACACACATACGTACATACATACATACATACATACATACATACATACATACATACATACATACATACATACATACATACATACATACATGCATACATACATAAGTACGTACATAGTCGACCAACGAGATCCAGTGATAGTCAGTATAGCAGACATTTAGTAGTGCTCAAAAGGTTCAAACTGAGACTCCAATGTCTTTACAGGGCATCAGTTCCAGGAGGAAAAGAATGGCTATAAGAGGGATGAAGTTGAGGGGATACAGAGGCAATTTAGATATATTAAATATATTAAATTTTTATAAGCAAGTTAGATACACTAAATATATTAAATGTATTAAATATAATAGTTTGGGTATGAAATACAAAATATGCATATTTGTATATATGCAAAATAAGCGACAGCAAAAAGTGGAGACTTTGAGATGATGAATTTTTAATCATAAATATATAGATATTTATATTAATAGGTCCAACTTACACAGAGTATAAACAACAAGCAGAATTAAAGGGGTGGAAGAAAACTATTGGATTTATACCACCTTTCTTCCACCCCTTTAGTTTTCTCAGTCGTTTAATCCTCTGTGTAAGACGGATCTATTAATATAAATATCTTTATATTTATACTTAGAAACTCATCATCTGAAAGTCTCTACCTGCTTTCTCTCATTTTGCATGTATACATATATACACATTCTGTATTTCATTTTCAAACTATTATATTTACTATATTTAATGTAATTTATTTATCCGCATACTTGGCTCTACATACATATGTACATAAATACACACATACATACATACATACATACATACATACATACATACATACATACATACATACATACATACATACATACATACACACAAACAGAAAAATACCATGTTGTTGATGTTGGAATTCCAATGAAGGAACCTTGGATCTAGGTTAGAAACCGGCTCTTTCTCTATTGGCAAAAAACCTTGAAATAAAATGAATAAGGACATGGAGACATTTATATATATATATCTACATATATACATACATATGTATATATATACATACATATATATACACATACATACACACACATATATATATACACTTATATATATATATATAAATCATGCATGATTTATATATATCAATATTGAAATATATATCAATATTGAAATTCAAACATATATATATATATATATATATATATATATATGTATATGCATGATTTTGTGCCCCAGTATGGCCTGACAATTAGGGAGCTGGTTTCTTTATGCCCGCATAACGCAGCGCTTTGGTAACAGAGTTTGATAGAATAAGCACCAGAAAAGTAGTTCGGTCGAATAGTTCCATTAAACTTTTCAGGGTGGTTCTCTAGTACTGCTGCAGTCCAATGACAAACCCAAGTACAACATTAAAAGGATTTTCATCCTTCACGAAGAAGAACGAAATGCCGCAAAGCATTTGGTCCAGCGTGCAAACGATTCTGCCAGCCCACCGCTTTTAGCTATTAATTAATGATATAGCATAATGTACTATTTGATCTGGTGTAAATAAACTCTTCAGGAGATGAATGAGTGACCATGGAGAATTATTAAGTAGTAATAGTGCTTAATGTGTTTGTCTAAATATCGATTTAAAGGTAGGTAAATTATGGAAAAGTAAATATAGGCGTAGGAGTGGCTGTGTGGTAGGTAGATTGCTTATCAACCACATGGTTCCACATTCAGTCCCACTGCGTGGCACCTTGGGCAAGTGTCTTCTACGATAGCCTGGGGCCGACCAAAGCCATCTGAGTGGATTTGGTAGACGGAAACTGAAAGAAGCCCGTCGTACATATGTATATATATATATATATATATATATATATATATATATGTGTGTGTGTGTGTATGTGTTTGTATGTCTGTGTTTGTCCCCACAACATCGCTTGACAACCAATGCTGGTGTGTTTACGTGCCCGTAACTTAGCGGTTCGACAAAGGGGATCGATAGAATAAGTACTGGTCTTACAAAGAATAAGTCTTGATGTCGATTTGCTCGACTAAAGGCGGTGCTCCAGCATGGCCGCAGTCAAATGACTGAAACAAGTAAAAGAGTAAAGATTAAAGAGTAATGAATATAAACATATGAAATTTGATTTGAGAGAGAGAGAGAGAGAGAGAAAGGGGGAAAGAGAGAGATGGAGATAGAGAGAGAGAGAAATTCAGAGAAAGACTTGTGAAAAGTTTGGCAGAGTTAAAGCCAAGTACATGCGTGGTTCATTGCTAAGTTCCATATACAAAGGTATATGATTATATCCACACACATCACTACAAACACATATACAAATATATGTATAGTGGCAGATATGTGTTTGTATGTGTGATATGTTTATTACTGTACGAGAGCTGTATAATCCATAGGTTAAAACACTAGATTTATATAGGTATGCGTTTTATAAATTTGTTTATATGCGCATATAAATTGAGGTGAATTAAAATAACTTAGATGTACGTTTAAGTCATACTTAAGAAGTTATATATATTCTTAAGTTTTAAGGGAATTGACATGTTAATATATTTATAACACCTTCCACTAAAAGTGCTAATTTCGGGTCAAATATTAAAGGTAAAATGTCTGAAGTATTTACACTGGAAACTATTTCAACTAAAATATTTAATAAGTCATCTAATATTCATTTTCGATTACCTGCATAGCTTTTGATCTTAGTTTAATCAATGATTTGTTCCCGAATATTTCAAAAGCAGTTTGACACTAATTAGTGTTAGTAATTATTCTATCGAAAAGAGCTGTAAGGTTAGCGTACATGATAAAACTACGAAAGAGTGTTTAGTGTGTTTTTCTGCTTATGAGTTCATATCATGCCAGTTACCGTTTTGGCTACGGTTTAGTCATATATCCACACTATAATTAGGATCTTACGGTTTTTGTTTAATTATAAAATTTTTAACTATGTTACACTGACCAACGCATCGTTCATCCTTATAATTGGTTCGGCAAGATGTAACTTGATGGTTTGACAGTTGGATATAGAAAGACGAACGACTACCTAGAGTCTCTACTGACTCGTGCAAACACCAGTGATACATTGTAGTCACTTCATCAAATTCACTTTAAGTGTGAAATATATATTTTTCTCCTCATGAAAACAAGTACACAAACACGAATCTGTTTAATATATTATAAATGGTAGTTGAAATTTCTGGTGTATATTAAATAATGTTTACGAAGATGTGCTGGAAGAATTGTTAAGGGGTTGGAGAAAATGCTGAGCAAAACTTTTTCCGGTTCCTAACACTCTAGTTGAAATTCCACTGGGGCCGATTTTGCATTTCATCCTTTCGGGGTCGATAAAATAAGTGCCAGTTGAGTACTGGGCCCAGTGTAATCGACATCCTTCCTCTTATCATTGCTGTCCTTGTGACAAAAGGAATATATTAAATACACTTGCAGATATGCGAATTATCGAAGCTGTCAGAGCATCGGACAAAATGCTATGTGATGTATAATCTGTTTTCTTGCATTCTAAGTTTAAATTCCACTAAAGTCAATATCTCTTTTCATCGTTCGGGGGCGATGATAAAATCAATCGTCTATAGCAATGAAATCCTTTGAGCATTATACGGAGAGCCTCGCGTTATTGGTCTCGGCTCTTTGCTTTCTGAATATATATCCAGCCTTTGCTAATTTAATAACAGCAGCTAGTCATTGGGTATCTTTAATGGAGCCCACTCGGTTGTAAGCATTCCAAGTATATTTTCATTTCAAGGTGCCATCTGTGATATCTTTTACTCAAAGCTAGGAATTTTTCAGCACCCCCT
>NC_042997.1:190111961-190129461 GCF_006345805.1 Octopus sinensis
ATGCATACATACATACATACATGCATGCATACATACATGCATGCATACATACATACATACATACATACATACATACATACATACATACATAATACATACATACATACATACATATACGTAACGTGTATGCATGTTATGAATATAATATTGTACTCGACTGAAAACGAACATTATCAATTCAATGGCGAAGAAAAATTAATAACCTAGCGGCAATTGGAAGCCATTCTCAAATATTAATAATAATAATAATAATAATAATAATAATAATAATAATAATAATAAATTCAAGAAATTTGGAATTAATTTCACAAAAAAAAAATTGATTTTTATGCTTAGGTGAAAATAATACTTAACTTCTTGAAATTTTCTTCCTCTTTTCTTAGTTGTATCTACCGTTTCTGGGTTTTTGATATATTCTCCCAATAATGCGGCAAAATTCAATACACTAATAATGTTCTTTTGCGCGTGTCATTCAGTTGTTATTACATCCCGATTTAAATATGAGTATGATTTCATGATACAGAGATAAATATGAGAATTTTGTACCGCCTAAATTTTGTTTTTGTTTTCATTATCTTTTATAATGTATAATTCTTTAATATAAGTTGTTGCGGTGAGTCCTTGGTGGGGGAAAACCTTTAGAACAAAAGATGCGATAGGTCGATAGAATAAATGCCTTGACGTCATTCAGTTACGCTGTCTTATACTCTGCAATCTCATCCTATCGAAATCAAGCCTATGTTTCATTCGCTTCATACATTATAACCAACACTGGCGACGTAAATCGCTTACAGACACTCCTCTAAAATTTCGCTGTAAGAGGTTTGATTCGCAACTACGTAGATCCGGGTTCAGTCGCACTGTGTGGTAACTCGGGTAGGTGTCTCCTACTATAACCTCGGGAAGACCCAAACCTTGTGAGTGGATTTGGTAGACGAAAACTGAAAGAAGCTCACCGTATATGTATGTATATATATATATATATATATATATATATATTGTGTGTGTGTGTGTGTGTGTGTGTGTGTGTGTGTATACGGTTGTCTGTCTGTGTTTGTCCCCCCAACATCTCTTGACAACCGATGCTGGTGTGTTTACGTCCCCGTAGCTTAGCGGTTCGGCAAAAGGGACCAATAGAATAAGTACTAGGCTTACAAAGAATAAGTCCCGGGGTCGATTTGCTCGACTAAGGGCGGTGGTCCAGCATGGCCACAGTCAAATGACTGAAACAAGTAAAAGAGTAAAGAGTATATGTGTGTATGTATGTATGTATGTATGTATGTATGTATGTACGTATGCATGTATGTATTTATGCGTGTGTATGTGTTTGTACCTAATCGTCGTTTGACAACTGTTGCCAGTGTGTTCACGTCCCCATAACCCAGCGGTTCAGCAAATAGTGACCGATAGGAAAAGTATCAGGCTTAAAAAAATAAGTATTGGGTTCGATTCTCCAGAGCGGTACCCCAGCATGGTCGCAGTCTACTGATTAAAAAAAGATAAACGTTTTTGCTTACAAAGGATATATTTGCTTTCAAAGTAATCCACATCTAGCATCCATATGTTGGCACTGTCCAAACCCCGTTGTTGTATATATTCACATAGTTTGAATATTTTCTCTGTATGTATGTTTTAGATACATAGCTATTTAAAGTTAATAATATTGATTTTAGATTGACAGAAAGCCAGCAATTAATAGGGAGAGGAATGATGTAAAGAATTATTTCTGTTGAGTTGTCGATAGGAAACTTTGAAGCCGGAAGGAGTTAAACTTATAATATAAAGGAACAAAACTAAAACACCGTTAAGCATTTAGTCTTCTAGTCAACTACTTCTGATAATAATAACCGTTTCTTTATTGGACACAAGGACCTACATAAAAAAAAAATGTTACAACTTTTCCACGCCCTAATTCACGCGGGGTACCCCTTAATGAATCTAGTTTCCGCAGTAGTGGCTAAGAAGTCAATCCATACAGAAAACACGAAATTGGACAACAATTGTCAACCAAGCACATGATACTGATCAGTAGCCATTACTCTGACCACTCAACGGACAATGGTTTACATTGTAGCAATGAAGCTACTGAATATGGACGAAAGTAACTGCTTCGAGGACAGCTGCCAAGCACAGATGCTTGACGTTGCAGGCAAATTTCGATTGATCAGGGATATTTTGGTGCTAAGTTCATTACTTATTTTCTCTTTGATCTATCGAAAGAAGTGGAATTTGTCATGGATCGACCAGTTTGGGATGGTACATGTCTGCACTCCCCAATCAGGCCCTTTGTTAAATTTTGTACTCCGCATTTGGAAAAATTATGGGTAAAAATTATCACTGTGGTTCCCACTTGGTCGGGTCCTCAGCGGTCCCACCACTCCTCAGCTAATTGAACTGGGAATTCTTCTGTTTTGTTGTCTGTTGCAGTAAACATCCGCTAAAATACCGTTGAACAAATAAGGCATATTAGCTTAATGATCATAGAGAAGACAAGCCAAATCAGGTGATTATTTCCTTTATGTAAACAGCCATGGCTTCCCTTAGTTTATTGGCGGCACACTGTTGATATAGGCACTGGTGTCTACCATGCGATCTATTCCCCACTCATCACGAACACGAATTCAAAATGCCGCTGACAGGATACCCACATCTTCAAAAATTAAGTATCACTTGGCCATCTCGATCCACAAAACGCCGAACTGTTTCTTGTAAGCACGTTGCACCGGGTCCATCGAAATGCTTTCGTAGCTTCGTGTCACTGAGCACGCACCTGAGCTCTGATATGGCAATCTTCGTTCTTTTTCTGCATATACATCAATTGCGATAATTTTCCTAAGTACCTCTTCTAGATTTCTAACGACTCATCCCTCTAATCTAGTTTTCTCTCTCGCTCCATGCTGAATGAGCCTTATCAAATCTTTTCCAATTGCCCATTTGAGGGTGAACCACCATCTATTTATGACGATTGCTCTCCTCATCGCCCGTTCAACTCATTCGCTAATCTGGTTTCTGTAGATTTGACGAACCAGGAAAGACTCATTCAGCTCTTAGAAAACGGCGCTGGGCCTGTGATGTCTGTCTAGATCGATCGTATAGATCACAAAGTTATAGTCTTTGTACTTGTACACTTTAGAGTATGGAAATCTATGTTATTCGTATTTACTAGTCTACAGAATATTCTAGGTACTCTATCTCGATACGAACTGGATGATCCGATGTGATTTGTTCATGTCCACATTAACATATCGTTGGTATCCAGTTGGTACCTGTGATATCGTAAAAAAATGTCTGATAGGTTTTTCAGGCTTTTGCACCACATCCCCTATCGACTAGCTCCATACTGTGCCTGTATGCATGCATGCAGAATGCTATTCCAATCATACAAAATCATCAAAGACCAGATTGATTCTCGGAATTCCTCCAGACGTACGTCGAAATCTGGCACCTACGGAGGCATAGACATCAACTAGTCTGAAGGCATGACCTGCGTCCAACTTCATAGACGTTTCATCAGGTTCCAGGAAGATAGCAAGTACCAAAAGATCCAGACCCTTCGCAGTAGCACAGCTACTCAGACATCCATTCCTGGCAGACTTGTGGGTACATAAACCTCGTAACTGCCGAAGAGGTTTCCTCCGGGAAACTGAGCGCCAATGAGAATCAACTGGTTGTTCTTTTCCAGAGTATTTTCCAGAGGGCCAATGGATAATTTACAGAAATCCCATGTGTGATAGTGTTATCGTGGAATCTTATTGGTTAAAGATAAATCTACAGGAATCGTGGTGGGTGTCGTCAGCTGCACCTGCCTGAGATGCATGCAGAGCTGGAAAACTATTCTGTACGTTCTCGTGTAGTGTTTGACAATTGCCAACATGTGGAAGTATTCTCTCTTACTCTTTTACTTGTTTCAGTCATTTCACTGCGGCCATGCTGGAGCAGCGCCTTTAGTCGAGCAAATCGATCCCAGGACTTATTCTTTGTAAGCCTAGTACTTATTCTATTGGTCCCTTTTGCCGAACCGCTTAGTTACGGGGACGGAAACACACCAACATCAGTTGTCAAGCGATGGTGGGAGGGGAGACAAACACCCCCACACACACATACATATACATACAAATATATATACACATATATACGACGGGCGTCTTTCAGTTTCCGTCTACCAAATCCACTCACAAGGCTTTGGTCGGCCGAAGCTATAGTAAAAAACACTTGCTTCAGGTGCCACGCAGTGGGACTGAACCCAGAACCATTTGGTTTGTAAGCAAGCTACCTACCACACAGCCACTCCTGCCTATGTTCAGCATTTGCTATAATGTACTGGACCAATCCGGCTAGCAGCCAACTCACCCTGCTGCCCTTCTTTGACAGGGAAAGACAAGCAATTTTCTTCTGTCTTGTCTATATGGCGAAAAAAGTCATGTGGGGAGCTCTACTTAAAGGACTGAAGAACAGAACAATTTTGTCGGCCAAGCACTTGTTGATTCTTTCACGTTCCAACTGGAAAAGAAATTGAGTATACAGAGGGCGATGCTGCACCTAATAATTTCTTTTTTTTTTAATGTTTGAATGTATCGAGAATAGCCCGAGTGAATGGACCTACTCTGAGTATTCATCTGTAAGCTGAAAAGGACGGAACAAAGAGCTACACACCATGGCATTCCTAGTGTGTATGGTAAATTAGGATGTGAAATTCTTTGGTCGCGTCGGTGTGGCGTTTCCTCCTATTGGGGAATTTTGTTGGAGTCCCCTCTTTAATTCTTATTAACTTAAATTGTTTACATGTGTACTTTATTTAAGACCCAGTGTTCCTGGTCCTTTCCTGTCCTAAAGGCATTTTTGTGGCTCTTATGGACAATAAAAATGTATTATTATTATTATTATTATTATTATTATTATTATTATTATTATTATTATTATTATTATTATTATTATTATTAAGGCGGTGAGCTGGCTGAGTTGTTAGCACGCTTGACGGAATGCTTAGTGGTATTTCGCCCGTCGCTACATTCTCAGTTCAAATTCCGCGAAGGTCGTTTTTGCCTTTCAACCTTTCGAGGTCGATAAATTAAGTACCTGTGAGACACTGGGGTCGATGTATCTGACTAGTCCTCTCCCCCAAAATTTCAGGCTTTGTGCATAGAGTAGAAAGGAATTATTATTATTATTATTATCATTATTATTATTAATGGTGGTAGGAGTAGTAGTAGTAGTAGTAGTAGTACTGGTGGTAATTAATGATAGTAGTTGTCAGCGATTTTTCTGATTATAGTGGTGGTTTTGCTTTGTTGGTTTTTGTCAGGGATGATTTAAAAGACAAAATTAAGTATTTTATTTACCATAAACTACAGAGAAAAAGATAAATACAACTTCGTGATGCTGATTATGATGATGACGATGATGATGGTAATGATATTTGTAATTAGAGTGGTGGCAAGAATTATTTTGAATATGTCCAATATTGTGAATTTTAAAGAAGGTGAAAGTGATTACAATGCCCGCAATAATTATGATAATGACGAGAAGGAAAAGCTGAAAGAAATAAATGATGATGATAAAGATTGCGATCATCATTATCGTCACCATCATGATTTCTCACTTTGGCGTACATCCAAGTATGTGAATGTATGATTTGTAATTGACTGAAGAAATTGGTACTAATTTCGTTTTGATAACGAGTAAATTATTTAATATATCCGGCGGAATTGACAGGCAATCTCGCGTTCGACATGATTTTTATACGGAACATAGCTGAGACGGAACGAAATTCTGCAAACCCGGCACTATCGTTTTTTCCCCGTTTTTCTGTTCGTATCTTTTCCTACCTGTAATAATTATGATAATACTTTCAACTATAGGCTCAAAACCTGAAATTTGGGGACGACGAGGTGTCTAGTCAATTGCATGCTCCTCAGTACCCGACTAGTACTTATTTTATTGATCCCGAATGGGTGGAAGTTATGATAGACCTTGATGGAATTTGAACTGAGATCATAAAGCCGGAAGAAATATCGCTTAGCATCTTATCCGGCGTGCTAACAATTCTGCAAGTTCTCCGCCCTTTATTAATGATAATAAATGGGCAGGAGGGTGTTAGTCAATGTTATCGATTCCACTTACGGCGGCGAACCGGTAGAATCGTGAGCACGCCTGACAAGATGCCTAGCGGCATTTCGCACGTCGTTACTTTGATTTAAAATCCTCCGAGGTCGAGTTTGCCTTTCATCTTTTCGGTGTCGATAAAATTAGTACCAGTAATCGACTTTGCTCCTCCCCCATAATAACTGGCCTTGTGCCACAATTTCAAACCAATATTATCGACTCCAGGATTTGACTAGTTTATTTCATCGAATCAGAAAAGAAAATAGCAAAATTGATCCCGGTGGAGGTTGAACTCAGAACGCCTATAGTCAGAACAAATACAATTATGTATGGTTTCGAAAGTAGAATGTAACATCTAGGAGGACGAAAAGTGCTCTAGTCCATTGACTAGTCCATTCATCTTTCTAGTATATGAGCAGTATTTATTCTAGTGACCCTGAATTCAGCGTAAAATTAGATGGAATTTGAACTCTAAACATAAAATACTTTAACGAAATACAGCGCGGCATTTTGTACTTTTTCTTCTCTACCATTTCTGTTATCTACTGGTCTTATGATACTCAAAGTAATTATTTACGTTTGCGTATGGCCAAACATTTACACGGAGCTTATATACTACTAATGAAAAGCTCTGCCGATTAAGTATAGATACGAGATTAAGTATGATGCTGTAGCAAACAGCAACGCAAATAAAAAGCAAACTATTAGACTGTAATATTGAAAAGTAGCGTCATACACGCAACATACAGCGGATATTAGGCGTGTTCAACCTGTTTGAGTCTACGCTAGAACTCATTCTTAATATGATCATACAAGTGTTACTTTTGAACTTAGGAAAATAAGGAACAAAAACAATACCAGATCTCAAGCAATGGTGAGGAACAAGCTCAAAAATATAGATACATATATACATACAAGAATACGTACATACATACATACATACATACATACACATATATACATATATATATATATATATATATATATATATTATATATATATATATATATATTAACAATTGAGGATAAAATCTTTAAAAGAAATTATCAGTAGTCAGCGTGAAAAACCTCGTAAGAGAAAAAATCCGTAAATTCTTCCTCTTTGAAAATATTCATTTATATTATATTGAGGGTACTACTATTTGTAGATACCACACGCTAAGAGGGACCAATGCGGTCAAAACTACGGATTTTTTCTCTTACGAGGTTTTTCACGCTGACTACTGATAATTTCTTTTAAAGATTTTATCCTCAATTGTTAATTTATATTTTTCACCGGAATAGTTCAATACTGAATTTTTATTCCGACTAGGCAATTTGTTACCGAAATGCATTGCGAAAAAGCCCGCCATTTTCATAGATATGTAAGGATAAACATTCGTACATGCTACGACGAATTCTACGGTTGGCTATCGAGTTTGTAATGTTATGTTTTTTCTTATATTTCTTGAGTTTGTTGCACTGACGAACATGAAATGCATATTCTGCATTAAATGCGAAATCACATGTGATATGTAACTGAATTCTTTTTTAAAATGATGTGTTTTGAAGTTTTGCATTCGGTAAAATTTTGTTTATTTTTAGTAGTTTTGACCGCATTGGTCCCTCTTAGCGTGTGGTATCTACAAATAGTAGTACCCTCAATATAATATAATATATATATTATATATATATATATATATATATATATATATATAATATAATTAATTGAGGGAATATTATTCTTAACTTACAGGGGAAAATTCAATTTAAAAATACTAAATCAAATTTCACAAAATATAATATATATATATATAAAAATTAGGAAAAAAACACCTTTTATCAATTCAAAATGAACAATAAAATTACACCATCTAGAAAATTACACATAATAAAATATTAAAATTAAAATAACTATAATATACCGATGATTAAATAAATTGCAAAAGAATAATAAAAAACGTATATATTTGGTAGAACGACACGTGTTTCGTGGCTATATTTAAGAAATGATTATAGTAAATAAATGAATAGTAGTAGTAAAATCACTTCGATATAAATATAGCCACTCATCAGGTTAAAAATAAACTAGAATAATAAAATAATTGAATTAATAAAAATACTTTAGAATATATATATATATGTATATATATTTGAGATACTAAATATACATTAAATGTAAACTAAAAACAATACTTGAATTATTCAATACTTTAAAATTAATTAATATACACAATGCCATGAATATTGTAATCAAACTCATTAAAATGATTTTACTATAATCATTTCTTAAATATAGCCACGAAACACGTCGTTATTCTACCGAATATATAAGTTTTTGTTATTATTTTGCAATTTATTTAATCATCGGTATATTATTGTTATTTTAATTTTAATATATTATTATATGTAATTTTCTAGATGGTTTAATTTAGTGGTTCAATTTGAATTGATAAAAGGCGAATTTTTCTTATTTATATATATATATATGGTTTCCGACCAGGGAGAAGCTGTTTAACTCAGCTCCTACAACACTATGACTGGGTGCTGAAACGGCTGCTCAACCACTAAGTGGAAGTGATATATCTCGACTTTGCAAAGGCCTTTGATAAAGTCGATCATGGAATGATATGTCACAAACTGCGTGATCTCAACATAGTTGGAAAACTGGGAGAATGGCTTCATGACTTTCTGAAGGATAGAAGTCAGGTGGTAGTAGCCAATGGGGCCACCTCCATTAACACACAAATAGTGAGCGGTGTCCGCAGGGCACTGTTCTGGGACCACTACTGTTCATAATGGCCCTCTCAGACATGCCCTCAGTCACGCAGAGAGCCACGATCACAAGTTATGCAGATGATACAAAAGTTTCACAGGCAATACAGAACCCTGAGGACCTAAACACCTGCAATGTGAGCTGGACGAAATATACAGTGGGCTGAAAAGAATAGCATGCAGTTCAATGCTGGAAAGTTTCAAGCTTTATACTATGAGCATGCAAAACTGAATGCAATACCCAATGAATACACTGGACCCGGAGGGATTGCAATCCCAGAGGCACAATCAGTGCGTGACCTGGGTATTCACATGAGTGATGACGCGACCTTTCATGTACATGTTGCTAAACTGACACTGAAATGTAGACGGCTGGCTGGATGGATTCTTAGAACCTTTAGAACAAGAGAACAAGAAACCATGATGGTCCTCTGGAAGACACTTGTCCTAAGCCACTTGACTATTGCTCTAAGCTATGGTCACCATCCAGTGTCAGTTGATCACAGAACTTGAGGCGACCCAACGAAGCTACACAAAGAAGATAGCCTATAGCAGAATGTAAGCTACTGGGAAAGACTCAAGAGATTAAAATTATATTCCCTGGAGCGTAGGCGGGAAAGATATGCCATAATATACATCTGGAAGATCCTGGAGGGAAGTGTCCTGAACTTTGGCATCGAGAGTTACGCAAATGCCAGAACTGGGCGCCACTGCGTGGTGCCTAGGACTCCAAAACTGCCATCAAGATGTAGGACAAGATTTGTGATAGCCTGGGCTTCCGAGGCCCACAGCTCTTCAATATCCTCCCGAAAAACTGAGAGACCTGCATGGGTGGTACAGATGTCTTTAAAATGAGCTGGATCTCTTCCTGTCAGGTGTCCCAGATGAACCAACTTCACGGCAGGAGGGGCAGATGAGCGGCAGCTGCCATCGAACTCTCTCATGCACCAAATAGCAGTTGCTAGAAGCCTCCATGAAGTGAAACCAAGTAGGCAACACCAAATGGCGGTGCCCAGCATGGCCACAGCTCATAAGCTGAAACTAGAATCAATCAATCAATCATATACTCTCCTACTCTTTTATTTGTTTCAGTCAGTTGACTGCGGCCATGCTGGAGCACCGCCTTTAGTCGAGCGATTCGACCCCGGGACTTATTCTTTGTAAGCCCAGTACTTATTCTATCGGTCTCTTTTGCCGAACCGCTAAGTAACGGGGACATAAACACACCAGCATCGGTTGTCAAACAATGTTGGGGGGACAAACACAGACACACAAACACACACACACACATACATATATATATATACATACATATATACGACGGGCTTCTTTCAGTTTCCGTCTACCAAATCCACACACAAGGCTTTGGTCGGCCCGAGGCTAAAGTAGAAGACACTTGCCCAAGGGGCCACGCAGTGGGACTGAACCCGGAACCATGTGGTTGGTAAGCAAGCTACTTACCACACAGCCACTCCTGCGCCTTATATATATACATACATACATACATACATATATTTCTTAATATGTATGTATATGTATATATCCGCCCAAACAGTTCACCGAAGTTTGAACCAGTGTGGTCTTCATGGACTTATTCCTTGTAGGAAGCCTCTCCTCACTACCAGGCATAAATCAAGTCGTTTTTCTTTTGCCGAAACCTATGTAAGTAAGGGGAAGGAGCTTTGGAATGAAATACCAATAAGCGCATAAACAAAGCTCATATATTAAGTCTAAGTAATACAGGTAATGTTTATATTGTTAGAGTTGCTTATAACTGAAAATTATATATATATATATATATATATAATATATATACATGTACATTCCATTATACTCTTACTCGTTTCAGTCATTTGACTGCTGCCATGCTGTAGCACCGTCTTGAAGGATTTTAGTCGAACAAATGGATTCCATCAGGGTCTTTCGCTGAACGGCTGGGTTACGGGGACATAAACACACCAACACCAGTTGTCAAGCGGCGGTGGGGGGACGAACACAGACGCAAAGACATCCTCGCTCCGACACACACACACATGTATATGACAGGCTTCTCTCGGTTGCGAACCCGGAACCATGTATTTGGGAGGCAAGCTTCTTAAACCTGTGCTTAAATAAATGAACATAAACTCTTTTACTCTTTTACTTGTTTCAGTCATTTGACTGCGGCCATGCTGGAGCACCGCCTTTAGTCGAGCAACTCGACCCCGGGACTTATTCTTTTTGTAAGCCCAGTACTTATTCTATCAGTCTCTTTTTGCCGAACCGCTAGGTGACGGGGACGTAAACACACCAGCATCGGTTGTCAAGCAATGCTAGGGGAACAAACACAGACACGCAAACACACACACATACATATATATATATATACACATATATACGACAGGCTTCTTTCAGTTTCCGTCTACCAAATCCACTCACAAGGCATTGGTCAGCCCGGGGCTATAGCAGAAGACACTTGCCCAAGATGCCACGCAGTGGGACTGAACCCGGAACCATGTGGTTGGTTAGCAAGCTACTTACCACACAGCCACTCCTGCGCCTATATATATTTGTATTCTATACAATCTGCTATAGTTTGAAAAATGTGCGTACTTCATTTAGCAACCATAAAATCACAGAAGAACTGGAAAGGCAGAGTCGATTAATTGAACATTGATCTTTTGACTGGTAAATCTTTTCTTTCAACTTGTGAAATGAAATAAGAACATCGAAATGGCATAACAAAAAATATCGCACAGCATTTTTTCCCACGTTACTGTACAATTCATATCATAATGCTTTGTGACATAGGCAGAGGCCTCATATTTGGAGAACAGTTATAGACTCTGTCATCGAAATCAGTACAGTTCTGGTACATAATTTATGAACCATGGTTGAGTTTAAAGGGTAAAACCCAAACTTATTTCATTACGGTAAAATGTATTATTGTGTTTTCGAATCTTTTCCATTGCTAAATTTGCTTGTCGAACATCACTATAACGTACTTCTTTATTGTTGTGAAGTAGGCTAGTCCAATACGTAGATATAGAGGGAGAAGCCTAGACGTCAGCAGATGGGTAGCAGTCGGAGAAGTAGCAGAGTTGAGTAGTAGAGTCGAGTTGAGTAGTGGAGTCGAGTTGAGTTGAAGGCATCCGAACATGCGACATAACAGTGGCGACGAGGATTTCGTAGAACACACCGCCACTGTGTAGTACTGAGATAATATAACAGTGGCGACGAGGTTTCGAATAGTACCGAAATGGAAGAGTTATTGAAAGTAGTTGCAAAACAACAAGAGCAGCAGCAGCAGCAACTACAGAAGTTAACAGAATGGTAATGAATACCCTTGTTCGTCTGTGTGTACGGGTGAGAGAAGAGTTGAGTAGAGCTCATACGAACGTGCGACATAACATTTATGTTGAAGAAGACTTCACTTATGCGTTCCATCTTATGAGATAGTTGAAGGTAACGATCTGGCAGAAACATTAGCATGCCGGGCAGAATAATTCACTTCATTTCTTCTGATTTATTATATTCTGAAGTAAAATTCTACCATGGGTCACGTTACCTTTCATCATTTTTGTGGTTAATAAAGTAAGTACCAGTTGAGCAGTGGGTTGGATATAAGTGATTACACCCACTCACAAAATTGAAAGCATTTTGCTCACATTAAAATGGTGTTTTATAACATACAAACAGTTTAAAATCCAAACAGTTAAACACATACGAAAGAACACCAAACGAACGACGAAGATATTTACAAAAAATCACTTCAAATAATACCATTATAAACATTTTTTTTCGGTTTCATTAATATATTTTTATTGTTTTCAATAATTTCATCAAATAAATCTGTTATATTTGTTTTTTCTGTTTTATTTTTTTTTTCCGTTTACAATTTCATGACGTATATCACTCTGTCACAGACATGCGTAAAACCACATATATACAGCAAACTCTCGGAACGCCCACCCACCATTTACAAGATCACCCAAACAAGCCCACACTCACACACATACAGCCACTCACCCACTCTTTCTCACACACACACCACACATATAAACGCTCGTACATTTTTACGCACGTGCAAACATATTTACATTTTACCTTTGAGATTATAACTAACACTGTTATATATATATATATACACACAAATATATGTATATATATATATATATACATCATATAATATAGTATAAATATGTATGTATATCTATACATACATAATATATATATACACATAATATAATATAGTATTGTATATATATATATGATATAATGCATATATATATGATAGTAATATATAATACATATATGCATATTATATATAATTGTATGTATATATGCCTATATATATATATATATAATATATATATATATATATAATATATATATATGTATATACATTATATATATACATATATATATTTATATATACATATATATATATTTATATATACATATATATATATATATATATACATATATATATTTATATATACATATATATATATACATATATATATGTATATATACACATACACACACGCATATATATATACATATGTTTTATGGTTCTTTTATTCTTTGTCTTCTTTTTCTGTTTATGGTTGTTCTTTCTTCAGGGTTAAACGTTCGTATCACATGTGAGACTCATCAGTCGTTTGATAAAAAGTTACACTGATGACATCCTCACTGTTTCAGACATTCTATGTATGCATCAGGAGAAGGGGGAGAGGGTAAGCGGATTTACTTGCGTGCATTGATAGAAGGAAGGGTGGTGGTAGGTTTTGTATGTATGTGTGCCAACAGAAGACGTCACCTCATGTATATGTGCCCATTTACAAATGCAATACAACGTATTGTTTGTCCATAAAAAAATCTTAAAGTTATTTTTTTTTCGTCTTTTCGTTATATTTCATAAATGGCAAGAATTTGCTTTAAAAAGAATTTATTTTTGTGTATCGATATATGTTGACTTTTTTCATTTTCTGTAGTTGTCTCTTCGTACGTTAATGACTTAATAATTGTTAACAAATGCCGTTCGTTATTAGATTTTTGTTCTGGCTGTCTGTGAGGTACTATATGTTATATAATATACATGCAGCAGTAGATGGCAGTGCATTTGCACTTTATTTCACTTTGAAACTGTTTATTAATATTATTATTATTAATTGGTTTTTTTTTACAAGATAAAGTGTCAGTGTAATAAATTATATCGATAAATGTTTTATTGTTGTCGGTAGAAAATTTACGATAAATGAATTTTGAATTTGTGAAGAAGTTCATTCATTCAAATATATATATATATATATATATATATATATATTATATATATACATATATATATATATATATATATATATATATATATATATATTATATGTATATATTATATGTATATATTATATGTTATAAATATATATATATATATAATATATATATATAACATATATATATATATATATAATGTATATATATATATATATATATACATATATATATATATATGCTTGTATGTATACAAATGTATGCACATTATATACATTCATATACATATGCACATGTATATGTAAACATATATGTGTATATATATGTATGTGTATGTGTATGTGTATATATTATATATATCTAGATATATATATACACATACTACACACACATATATATATATATATGAATATACATTATGAACACATACATATATTTCGTGTAGTTTTAATATCTCAGCTTTCAGAATTGCGTATGTCTTTGTATATATTTATGAATGTATATGATAATGTCAGTTATGCAATGCGTATAAGTGCTAGTGTCCTACATCAAATATTTCCCGCAGTAGTGGCGTTACATCTGAGTCTTTTGAGGCGCTGAGAAAACTACCTTTTTGCAGATGGCGGCCGAAATTCTCGGTAATTTGACGAAGGTCTGGTATAAGTAGAAGCAGCTTTGGAAAGAGGAGGCGCTGGCGTGGATGATTATGCTTCAATTCAAGTCGAAGGGCATCCAAAAGATCCAACTGAATTTGTTCGATTTTGTGAGATTCGTGCAGCCCAGGGACATCTAGAGAAAAGTGGCAAAAAAAAGTAACGATGTAATTTATATACAATATTTTGTGTACTACATATACACACACACACATACACACACACACACCACACACAACATATATATATATATATATATATATATATATATATGCATATATACATACATACACACACACAGACACACACACACATATATATATATATATTTATGTATACAGAATATATGGGAGAGATGAATTCTGAGAGATAGATCGATATATATATATATATTTAAGGTAATGATTTTCAAGCAATTTGACAATTTAGTAGTTAAGAACTCAGCATTTAGTAATATTATACTCACATCTTGGAGAAGATCCATTTTATTATAATATTACTTTTGAGTGGGACACCAGACAACTTAATTAACCAAAGCTAAACGTGAATTTTCAAAGTATATATATATATATATATAGTAATTATTATCATAAGTGTATCTATTTGGGTATTCTAAGTATGTAGATGCAATAAACATAAAGAAAAACAGAGAAACAACTAAGAGAAAATTGCCCTGAATAAATGTGTTCTACTGTTTAACTCTAGAAGGTTCAGTTCAAGATCGTTTGAGAAGTACGACTCTCATATTCAGGATAATGCCACGTAAACGTAAAGTTTCGTACTTAATCACACGGTATAAACGAAAGCAAAAAATGTGACCAATTATCATACTACCAGCCCATAATATATTCCAACCTCTAATTAGCATAAACACAATCTCTGTACCCTTCCTTTCCTCCCACTATTATAATGGTCTCAGCTCTTTATAGTTATGACCTTCCACCACTTGTACCGGGCGTACTTATTCTTCTTGGTACTCGTATCACTTTCTGTTCACAACCTACTCGTGTTTCCCTTTTCTTAATCTTTCTGTCGCAATGTCTAGGGATTCCACCATTACATCTGTGTATGTGTGTGTTCGTATGTGTATGTATAAACACATAACTGCATTTTAAATTTATGTAATGATTGCATTGTTTAATTAAATGGAGTTGCATGAAACGATCGTACTGCATTACCTCCGGATATTCTGTTGGTTATTTTCATTATAATCACCTTATTTTCAAATTGTATGGATAATACTGTACTAAATTCTGGTGCCTCAACTTAAGTACGATATTCATCTGAATCTAAATTTTTGCTAAACTCTCTCTCTATATATATATATATAATATATTATTAATATTATTACTATTAGTAGTATTAGTATTATTCCAGCCAGATATGGCGTTTCCCAGTCGTAGAAACACAAATTCATTTGTCGTATATCCCATTTTTTTTTGTTACAAAAGTACGACGCTGTAGCATAAGTGAGGTTTCTTCACAGCTTCTCCTTCACAATGGCTTTATTGCGGTACATATATCTATGTATATGAACAACTACACACACACGTATACATATATATATATATATATGTGTGTGTGTGTGTGTGTGGTGTGTGTGTGTGTGTATACATATACTTCAGCACACACATATATACTGTATTGTTTATATACAAGCTGTAGCGTTGTAGATAACGTATTTCAGAAATGGGAAAGAGAGCTTCCTCCCACCCCTTAGCTCTTTAACAGCTTTATAACATTTTAGCCTTTATTTAATTGTATTATACGCTTTTTATTATCAAACTATCCTCAATTTTTACTGGAAGCGATGATCGGAATCTGGGTTTAAGAGGATCTCATTTATACTGTTTTTAGGTTTCACTTATTCTGACGAAATGATAAAAGTTTCTGCATGATACAAATACAAGCAGCAGAGAAATTCGTATTATGAATTCAAAGCGAATCTACTGTAACAGAGAATACAAATTCAACAAGCAGACAGATTTCCACTACGCAAGCATCAAATTCGTCTTCCTTTTAAGAAAACTTGCATTTTCATCTACCAGCTCTGTTCACCGAAAATACTGGCGAGCCGGATGTCGCATTCTTTGTGATGTTAAGATTTTGTTTCTGTCATATTAATGCAGCTGCCTATTATTACGGTATATAGCTTTGCTCTATATATCATATTAAATGCTTTTATATTATTCTGTTCACAAATGTACATATTTTTATATAGAGACTAGTGCAGATATATTCTGCTTTTTGTAAATCTTTTTATTCCAGTTGGCAAATTCCTGCAGATAACATTCAGAATTGTATCTTTTTTCCTATATAAAACACCTCTTTACTCTTTTACTTGTTTTAGTCATTTGACTGTGGCCATGCTGGGGCACCGCCTTTAGTCGAGGACATCAACCCCAGGACTTATTCTTTGTAAGCCTAGTACTTATTTCATCGGTCTCTTTTGCCGAACCGCTAAGTTACGGGGGCGTAAACACACCAGCATTGGTTATCAAGCGAAGTTGGTGGGGGGGGGGACAAACACACACACACACACACACATATATATATATATATATATATATATATATATATATATATACATATATACGACGGACTTCTTTCAGTTTCAGTTTCGGTCTACCAAATCCACTCACAAGGCTTTGGTCGGCCCGAGTCTATAGTAGAAGACACTTGTCCAAGTTGCCACGCAGTGGGACTGAACCCGGAACCATGTGGTTGGTAAGAAAGCAACTT
>NC_042997.1:190134461-190139461 GCF_006345805.1 Octopus sinensis
TGAAAAAGTTAGTGCGGTATATATAGTGCTAGTGCATGCATATACAGCTGTGTGCGTGCACACATACACGTGAGTACTGTCCAAATCTACGACCAATCGCATACAGCTAGCTGGCATTCAATTGGCGTATCAAGTTTCGGGCATTTTGATTGGGTTTTGGATAGAAAATTCACAAAAAAGTCACTTCTATTGATTTTTCAATGGCTTTACGGGGTGACTGGGGAAACGTAAAGATGTGCACGACCACCCTTGGACGGTTTTCAATGACCATAGAAAGTGCGAGCCCTCTTACTGAAAAATCGTGGATTTGTATAAAGGACACGCACGCAGACATTTTGCCGTATATATATAGAGAGATTACATTAGATCCTCTTTTATTTATGGCCCCTTGTAGTTCAAAAATACCCAGCGAACTGTGTATTTGGCAAAAGCCAACTCTGTTAGAAAACGCAAAGACTTAGAACGTTTCTAATGATAACGATGATATTCATGTAAGATTGATAACAATTTAATTGTCATATCGAAAAGCATGACATATGCATATAAGGGATATTAAAAACACGTTTATTTCAATTAATAGAAATGTATATTTTAAGAAATTTCTTTAAAAAGGCGCTTGACATATAGAAAACTACCGAT
This sequence comes from Octopus sinensis, assembly GCF_006345805.1. Classification (NCBI taxonomy): domain Eukaryota; kingdom Metazoa; phylum Mollusca; class Cephalopoda; order Octopoda; family Octopodidae; genus Octopus; species Octopus sinensis. The sequence goes on from NC_042997.1 coordinate 190,135,101, forward strand.
GAAATTATAAGCACTTTTTTCAAAATACAGCGACACATAGATAATTGTATGCAAGGAGAAGGCTGTTATTTTATTTGCGTGTAGAAATGTGATTGTTTGAAATTCATATATTGTTAATGAGATATGCACCCTAAAATGATGAAAGTAGAACAGCAAACCAGATGGTCAATGAAAGTATGGAACGGTGTCTACTCGATCGATCCCTTTGTTCGGAATGAAACCTAAATCACGATCAAATCTCACGCTAATTTCTAAAAAGATGGAAGGGCCGATTTGATAATGTAATCCTGGTGAGAATGACATTGAACATACATCTATTCAATTAGCACTAACCAAGTTGTAGATTCGGTTAAGCGGGGATTAAACAACAAGTAAAGCAAAATACGAATATATTTTTGAAATTAGTGACGTTTCGTCAGAGTGAAGATCAATAAAAACTGGTCCAGTATTGAAGTGTAAATACAATAGATGTGCTCTTGTCTTTGTTGTGCCTGCTAGGCATATCGAAAGAAATATCAACGCCTAATAATTCAGTATCTCATTGTTATATATAAGCTGCAGCAGGGAGAAATATTTCAATGGCAACCTCGTTAAAGTGTGTTTAAGTGATATTGAAGCACGATGTTCTATCTTGCATTTTGCGTGCGAAATATCTGCCGTAAGCAGTTTTCATAGAATAAAAAATATGTATGGCAATCCTTAAATATTGCTTTGAAAGTAAATTTTTATGATTTGAAATACATTCCAATATTCATACATTAATACATACATTTATATACATATAGATATAATTATAAGTGTGTTTATATATGTGTATGCAATCACCAGAGCGCACACAAATTCCTGCATACATTCATAAATCCGTACATATATATATATATATATATATATATATATATATATATATATATATATATATATAATTGCAAATACACAAGATAAGGTAGCTATTGACACAGTTAACTTTTTCGTTCAACATCCCTTATAGCCTTGAAATTTACTGAAAGAAACGAAAACTTGTTGGATAGACATTTTGATGCTAGCTTGATTTTTCTGGCGAAATTGACAATCTAAAATGCTATCAGACAAAACTCCTAGTGAAATAGCAAGGATTAAACCTATTTATATGCTTATGCTTGTTTAAAACGAAATAGATTTCTTACAGCTATAATCGTTTTGCTAATATAAGATGTCGATGAATACAAACTTCATTTTGAAATGTGTTGATTGATGCAGTATATGTACGGCATCCATAAAAAAATCTATGAAAATATAAATTGCGGATTGGTATCAGACACAAAACTTCAGTAGCATATTTTAACGCATTGATACTTACAAGAAGAGTTGCAACTGGGAAGCTTCCGTGTTTCAAAAGATTAATTTGGTCTGTTAAGGGAAGACTTCGGAATCCAGGTATTTTCTTGACAAATTTTGCGGACGATTCCAAAAGAGGAAGTATCATATCTTGATATGCAAGGAAGACTTGTTGGAATGTTCCAGAGTCTAAAGATGTAAGTAGTTCCATATCACCGAGAAAACAAGCTATTTCCTGCTAAATATACAATGTAAAACATAAACAGGTATTTGCAGATAGGTCTTTAAATGAGTGTAAAACAAAATAAATGCTCATATTTCTTATAGCTTAAACAAAACAATAATGGAAAAATCGCATTATATTAATGTAATAATATAAGAACGTATAAATATCATATAAGTACGACAGCTTATTAATGTAGAATAACATTATATTATTGAAAATCTGATATTTGACTGTTGCATTACTGTATCTGTGACATTATATATTGGTCCTTCAGGGGTCATAATTTAGATATTACACAATAAATTTTGGCAACATATTAATAGATCTATTATGTTATTTTACGGTTCATACAGCATCATAATACTACACGACCGAGATTTTCTATAACTATGATATTATATTTGTTTAATCGACGTCAACTATCACTATTAAATCAGAAGAGTGTTACAATGACACCATATTACGGTAAATATTATATCAAACTGGTTGGCCCCGTTCTATCAAAAATGAGAGCTAATTGTAGTATTTTAAAGTTGAAACGCTGCGTGGCACCTTCGGCAAGTGTTTTCTACTATAACCTCGGTCTTTGTGAGTGGATTTGGTAGACGGAAACTGAAAGAAGCCCGTCGTATATATGTATTTATATGTATATATGTGTGTGTGTATGTTTGTGTGTCTGTGTTTGTCCCACCAACGTCGTTTGACAACCGATGCTGATGTGTTAAGTCCCAGTAACTTAGCAGTTCGGCAAAAGAGACCGACAGAATAAGTACTAGACTTACAAAGAATAAGTCCTGGGGTCGATTTGCTCGACTAAAGGCGGTCCTCCAGCATGGCCGCAGTCAAATGACTGAAACAAGTAAAAGAGTAAAAAAGTAAAAGAGTATATATTACTATGGATTTATCCCAACAAATAATCAGAGCGCCCAAAAGTTAATTAAAATAACTAAAAGTATCACTAATTATAAAATCTTTGTCAAGCTTTCATACTACAAAACATCAGAAGTTGGAGGATATAAAGACACTGCTGTCCAGCGTCAGAACTGTAATATAATCTGGTTCAGACCACCATTTCTTTTAAATGTGCTAAGTCTAGCAAAACATTTTCTCGCTTTATGAAATAATCATTTATCTGTTAATCATCGTTACAGGAAACGATTTAGCAGAAATAATTTGAAACAGTTGTATTACTAATGTAAACAACTTAATCGCAAGTATTTCAACAAAGCAGCTGAAGTAAATTGCACATGAAGAAATGTAAGTTCCTACCGTTCAATTAGACTTGTAGCGTTGAAGCTATCACCCATGGAAAAATATCACCTTCGCTAAATGAATCTAAATACCTTGAGTATAGAAGTTGAATAGAGACAAGGATCAAATATTCAAACAAAACTTCAAGGACTTAAAAAGGGACAAAGTAAATTTGTTTGATCTTATGTCTAATAATTGAAAAAACTCGACAGATCTACGGAAGTTCTACATCAGATAGAAGTAATAGAAAAACGTAGATAATGTGCAGCATAATAAAAAAAAGCCCCCACATATATGAGCATCAGCAAAATTTCTGATACATAAGTGCTAGTTCAGAGATTTTCAAGGAATATTTCCTGAGAAGACTTGATGGATTTGTACATAACTGGTGACAAAGAGTATAATACCCTCGTGTAATATCATCTATTTTATCCGCCTACGAGAAATACCTATCTTAAATAATGATTCCTTCGCTGTTTCAACGTGAGATCTCTTTTACCTTGCTAGTCATTGTCACCTCTTGTTTTAAAGTTATATATATATAATTTTATATATATATATATATAATTATATATATATATATATAATTTTTTGTTCGTAATGAGATAATAACCAAAGCTGTGTAGATTTTAGAACATTTACAGATAGAAGGTCTTACAGCTATAGATAGAAGGTTGTGTAAATTTTGGGTCTCAATGACACCATTACCTCTCGTAACCTATATATATATATATATGTTTGTGTGTGTGTGTGTGTGTATAAACACAACCCGCTATCTACATAACAAATAATGAATTATTACCTGACCTTGATCATAAATGTATTTAACTTGCGTCATTTCAAATCATTTAACTAAAACCTGATTTGAGATATTTCTGTTTAGATGTTCTGTTTTCGCGTCTCGTGAATCTTACGGAAACTGTTCCGTAATATAAAGCCCGAAGTTACGAAGTATTACTACTAGAATGTTGTAATATATTTATTTGTAAGGCGATAAGCAGGGAGAATCGATACCACATTGTACAAAATGCTTAGCGGCATTTCGTCTGTCATTACATTCTGACTTTAAATTCCGTTGCGGTCGACTTTGCCTTTCATCCTCTGGGTCGAAAGGTAGAAATTGAGTACCACTTGAGCCCTGGGATCGATGTAATCGACTTAACTGCAATCTTTAAAATGTAAATTCATAGAAAAAACTCAGAAAGTTCTGATTGGCTGCTAGTGAAAATCTAAATTTCTAAACATAATATTTGGGATCTTATGTAGAAAATAAAGTTGAAATATTAGTTTGTACTTATAAAAAGAAATATATAACCAACGTGGTAACTGAAGACATCTTTGATCACTTGTATGTATGTATGTATGTATGTATGTATGTATGTATGTATGTATGTATGTATGTATGTATGTATGTATGTACGCATGCATGCATGTATGTATGTACGCATGCATGCATGTATGTATGTACGCATGCATGCAGGTATGTATGTATGTATGTATGTATGTATGTATGTATGTATGTATGTATGTATGCATGCATGCATGTATGCATGTATGTATGTAGGTATGT
>NC_042997.1:190141961-190169461 GCF_006345805.1 Octopus sinensis
AAAAATCAGATTTTATCCGTTTGTCATTCAGTATCTCGACACAAGCCTGAACTAAGAAAATCCATTATACTGGAATAATTAACTCATTTTTCTATGTTTTTTTAAAAAATATAATAATGTGTATTACGCTCTACTTTGTTTTATTTGAAGTTTTTAAATTTTAGTTATACCGCATTAAAGCACGTGGTATAACTAAAATAATAAAAAAATTCTTCGTAAAGCATGTTCAGCTTATATTATTCTATGACCACTGGTAACAGCCACGTTTTACAAGCCAATGTGTCGCTGATATTAAATAATACAGAAATGGGACCGATGTTGACAAATCCTCCCTTCGAATACAAACATTTTGAAGAGGGAGTTTTTACTCGAAATTATTTCATTTTTTTATTTTCTCTAGTAATTGTCATTAAGTATCTGTCTTTTCCAAATAACAGGCAAAATTTAATAAGGAATAGAAGGACAGCCGACAACTAATGAAGTGTTGTTTTTTATGTTACTTGTTTTGTTTTCCATTTGGTTCTCTCGTTCTTTGTGGACCCAACGTTATTTTCGTATTTCATGTTGTTTACGTTTTGTAACGTCTTGTACTCATATATGCATACCTATATACATACATATGCATGCATCTACATATATGTGTGTATATATGCATATGTATCTATCTATCTATATATATATATAGGTTATAAGAGGTAATGGTATCATTGAAAACCAAAGGTGTCAGATAATGCTGAATAAGTGCTATAGACAGACCATATTTAAGTTCCAGGTTCGGTGATTTTGCGAATAAGGGGTTCAACGTTGGTTTTATGTCAGCCTGTGTATACAAGCATTTTATGCGTAATGAGATAAAAAACCAAGGCTGTGTAGATATTAGAACATTTATAGATAGATATTAGAACAAATGTTCTAATATCCTCACAGCCTTGGTTTTTTATCTCATTACGCAAAAAATTCTTACATGCATACACACATATGTGTGTGTGTGTGTGTGTGTGTGTGTGAGTGTGTGTGTGTATGTGTGTGTGTGTGTTTGTGTGTGTGTGTGGTATTAGTATCTCGTCAGAAGATACAACCAGGAAGAAGAGTAGATTCAAAATGACAAGACAAGAGCGTGTGACCTACTTCTAACATAAATATTATTTATTGGTTTACCGGTCTCCCCATAACGTAATTTACCTCTCCATAACGTAACATAAGAAAACACGCCATTCTATCGTGTGTTGAAATATGAAGCTATTGAATTGACTTAGTTATCTACTCCCTTTCAATATATTCCTCATTGTCTATTGAACATGTCACGTGTTTATGTACATTCTTTGTTTTACCAGCTTCATTCATCGCTTACTAACGTTTTCTCGTACTCTTTTACACTTCAGTATGCAGTGGTACATTCCTTCATGAATGTGATTGATAGGTGGAATTTCTTAATCAAATTTAACGAAAATACGCTCGCAAATGATTGCGTTGTGCACACATATTACCACAGACATACGCACGACTGCAGATGTCTATATAGACATGTACGTATGGATTTATGTGTGTTTGTGCAGGTAATGCTGTATGTATGTGTATAAGTATGTGTGCATGTACGACGTATGTATGTATATATGTATGTACGGATGGATGTGTGCTATGTGTGCATGTATGATATATGTATAATGTAGGTATGTAAGACGTATATATGCATGTATGTATATATGTAAGCATATATGTAGGTACGGAGTGTTTGTCTAGTTTTTTTCGTCTGTTTTTCTTTTGTATTGGTTTTTTTTTTGTAAATATACCGTGAAGCTTTCTATGAATAACTTGTTCTGTGTCTTTTGTTTTCATTTAAAAAATTTTTCTTGGGTGGGGGGGGAATGAATGTTGAGAAGAATCAGTAGTCAAAGAATCGAAATCAAAGAATGAAAGCTAAAACTACTACTACTACTACTACTACTTCTATTATTACTACTACCACTACTACTACTGCTGCTGCTGGTGCTGCTAGTATTAGTAGTAGTAGTAGCAGCAGCAGCAGCAGCAGCAGCAGCAGTAGTAGTAGTAGTAGTAGTAGTAGTAGTAGTAGTAGTAGTAGCAGCAAATAACAAGCAAAAGAGATTTGAAATATAGTGAAATGCGATCGCAAAATTAGGAGAGGCATTCAGTAATGATTGCGTTAGTTGCTTGGCCTATCGAACAAAAACTGCAACGTTATCTAAACGGAAAGACGGCTAACATCCAATAAGCAGGTCTAATTGCTGCTTTATTCAATCGCGACTAATTAATCAACTTTCTGCTAAATAACAATCGTCTTCTTCGACTGTTGTTGTGTGTCGTTGATGTTATCTTCCGGAAACTAGTGTTCGGTCTCTCTGATGGAAGTGTCGAATAGCTTGCAGAGGAATATCTATTGTAAAGAGAACACAGGGCGAACGAACGAACGAACGAACTAACAAACGAGCGAGCGAGCGAGAAAGGGAGAGTGAGAGGCACAGAAGAAAGCGAAAGGAGAGAAAGAGAGCAATGAAGAGAAGAGAAGTTTGGGTTGGGGAAAGAAGGAGAGTGAGAAGACAGTGTACTGGCTGACTGCCTGCTTGTCAGATTGTCTGCCTGACACGTTCTTACAAAATATTCTCTTCCCATGTGATCTCTTAATGTAGTAAAGCTTACATCAGTTACTTATATATTATATAGTATGTGTGTACGGCTTTTGTTCTCTTGATTTCCCAGTATCTCAACTTCCTTTTACTATTTTCTTGTTTGCTCTTCTCTTCTGATGCTTTATTCATCTATTTACTTATTTACTTATATATTTGAAATTCGTTACCTCCTACTATTTTATTTTCTATTCATGATTACTATCAACCCTACACTCACACACACACCCATACATATCTACCACCACTTATCTCTTTTTTTCTTCCTTCATTTTTTTTTTTGAAAAAAAATTCTCATTCACTCCGTCTCTCTGACTCTACTATTTACGAGTTTCTATTCAACTTCACTTTTTGTTTTTAGCATTACATCTTTAATCTCTCTCTCTCATTCTCTCGTTCTAGTTCTTTTTTTTTTCTTTTCGACAAACGAATTTTCTTAAAACTCTCATACTCCTAAACCCCTCTTATACGATGTATTTTTGTCTTATTCCTATCAATTACTTGTGCAGTAAAGCTAGCTCATGTTTAGCTTGCAGCTGTTCATTATCAATCTATGGAGTGGAATGGATTGTACTGTAGAATCCTCTCGGTGTTTTACGCTAATTCCGTTTAGTAAACGAAAAATGTTCATAGCAAATTCCAGTGCTTCTGCTGAATATCCAAATCTAAACGAATAGATAGCTCCATCTGGTTTAAATAGTTTTAAATATATTAAACATTTTATTTCTTGAAGCATTTTCTACGTTTTTTTCGTTTTTTTTGTTACAGATTAATTCTGTACAGAATATAAAATGTTCTTTATATAATTTATGTTCAAAATTCATGGGTTGATTATCTACACGGGGACAAAGGAAAGTTTGAATCAAACCCAAGGATCTTGCTTCAAACTTTAATAATGTATCGAATTCGATAAGTCGACTACACCTTCTCAACATTCTTTAACATTTAAATTTTACTGAAGCCAGTATATATTAATACATGTTGAGGTACCTCCAATGCTTTACGAATATATTTTCTTGGTTAATAAAACGTCGTTTTTTAAGCTCACTTTTTAATTTTATACATTGAGAAAGGAAAGTATATTAAAACGAGGTATCAAAGTATTTCGTATTGCATACCTCTATAACAAGATGTTAATCATAAAAAAAAGTCGACTAGCTAAAAAACTAAATCAAAATCATGTGAGTAGATTCTGAATGAGTCACGTATACAGTCGATAATTTGGGACTTACAAGACACGTTCCGCTATTTAGCTACAAGGCATACAAACAACATTTCTGTTACCATAGTAGACATTTTAAATTCATTTAAAACTTGTGAATCATTATTTCTCTTTGAAAAGACTAATTTGCTTTTAATACTACTATATATCAATAATTATTTTAGTTCTAATAATTTCAGAATGCATTTTGTTTTGATGCGACTATGAAAAATATATTCACAAAACATCTACATTTCGGTTTTAAAGCTGACCTAGCTGGACAACGTCATTATTGTTAGTACTTTAGCATTAGCAGTTGAGAAGAAAAGAAATAATCTCAATTTCTATTTTGATATTCTTCGCCATTCTATCGTCTATAACAACATTCTAAGAGATTATTTCATAATTATTCAAGTGTCATTATAGAATTGAAACACTTTCAATGCGACCTGTAAATTAGGATTAGCAGAAAGTAGGAACAAGGAGTTGAAAATCTTAGAATTATCATTCAGAACACCATCTCTTACAATGATATGTCAAGTGATTCACATGTTTCCGGTTCCCTAGATCATTTATATAATATGGAAGTTATTGATATTTCCAGATAACTAACAATATTAGTTAAGTATGCCACTTCAGAGTCAGCTACTAGGAGGTTTTCATCTAACATGCAGACTTCGGGTGTTTTAATTACGCATTCATTAAACTGAGACAAGGATTTCTCATTTCTTTCTCTTTTTTTTTCTTTAATATCAAGTGCCTTTCCAATAAAACCAGACACGAATTTAATTTTATTATCGATATCACGGCGTGTTAATGAGAAATATATTTGACTTAAGTGTCTCAATATTTTCTACGCAACATTTCAGGTTATGAGAACACAATCGTTTTCTGATGGAAAAAAATATTGTAAAAATGAATTTTTACATTAATGGCGGTAAAATGATGTCGTAAGTAGGAAAAGCGAAAACTATTTAGTGTGAGTGAGGATTCAGATGGCTAAGAAGTTATGTCTTTTTTAAATATAAGCTGTAAACATTGTAAATATTCTCTCATTCCCACGCATACGCATGTGCGTACTTGTACATTTTCATATACCTAGACCATGCACTTCATATATATATGTGTTTGTGTGTGTGTGTGTGTGTGTGTGTGAGAGAGAGAGAGAGAGAGAGAGAGAGAGAGTATGTATATAAATATGGATATACATACACACATATATATTTACACACACGCATACGTATATACATATATGCATGCAAACGTATATAATATATATATATATATATATATATATATATATATCAGAATGTAAATTTATAAATATATACACATAAATATATTACTGTAAGTACATATATATGTTTCTATTTGTGTGTGTGTGTGTGTGTGTGTGTGTGTGTGTGTATTCACATGCATGCGCACTCTGATATACGTATATATACACACACAGAGAAAAGTATCTGTGTACGTATATACAAGTATATGTTATGGTATAAATTTATTTATAAGTATATGTATATATACATATATATATATATATATATATATATATATGTATGTATGTATGTATGTATGATGTATGTATGTATGTATGTATGTATGTATGTATGTATGTATATATGTAAATGTATGTATATGTACCTTCTCCATTGGGTTGGTAACTGATGGCCTCTTCCGTACCGTATTATGATTGTAGACACATGTGCCACGGAAGTTGTCTGAGAAAGCAGCTTTAATCAAGTCTGACAAGGCCCGTAACTCAAGAATCTTTTCACCGCAACTGCCATGCATCTCTTCTCGATCTGCCTCTAACTTTTCTCTCTCAGCCTTGGGCATCCGACCAAACCGCACAGCTGCAATGAGACAATGTAACAAAACTATCATATAAAATATGTAGCAGGCACAATAGGAATGAGAAATGGAACATAATTTAAATATTTCGATAACAAAAGCAAAAAAGACCAAATATTAACATAATCTCATTTGTAATATATACATGCATATATATGTATGTATGTGTGTATGAATGTATATATATATATATATATATATCTATATATATAATATATATATATATATATATAGAGAGAGAGAGAGAGAGAGAGAGAAAGAGAGAGTTTTACGAAATAACAAAAGACGAAGACAGGTGGTGTACTAAGCAAACAGATGTATTAGTATAACGCTCAGGATACAAAAAAGTCTTTTACGTTTCGAGTCTACGCTCTTCTACAGAAAGGGACACAAGCAGAGAAACAATCAGAGAAAAGAGGAGAGAAACAAGCAGAGAAAAGAGGAGAGAAAAAAAATATATATACATATATAAATGCGCCTTTTAAACCTGGCCAGGCTCATGGGCCCGGTTTCCCGGTTTCTATGGCGTATGTTTTCCCCTGCTGGACGGGACGCCAGTCCATCGCAGCGTTACTCATTTTTGCCAGCTGAGTGGGCTGGAGCAACGTGAAATGAAGTGTTTTACTCAAGAGCACAACGCGTCGGCCGGTCCAGGAATCGAAACCACAATATTACGATCATGATGCTGGCATCCTAACCACTAAGCCAAGCGCCTCCACACTCACACACACACACACATACACATATACACACAGTGAAACCGTGTGGCTTTGTTAGGTAGGGTAATCGTGTCACGCAGAATCTTCGTGATAACTACGTTACGGTTACGCGTATCTGTGCAGGGCTCAGCCACATGCACGTAAATTTCACGAGCAGGGACTCTCATTAATCGGATCAAGTGGAACCCCCGTCGTCCTAACAGGCGGACAGAGTGCCAGTATATACACACTCACACAGAAACACATTCAGGTTTCCATTTGTAATAAATTTGGCTAATTAGTACTTTCTTTATTGTTAAAGTTAACATGTTGCGATTATTAGGCACTTAGCAATACTGTTAATTTCCATATAGAGTGTATATGTGATCGTGTGATGTTATGGAATTGTAAATTGTAAACAATATTTGAAAGAGTTATCAAATATTTAAACCTTTTCCTGACATGTGACCACCTTTTGTACGTGCCTGTGCGTATGTATATATGTGTGTGTGTGAGTAGATATATATATATATATATATATAATATATATATATATATATATAATAACATATTAGGGAATAAATCCAAACTTACAGGGAAAAATCAGATTTAGGATTAAATCCAATTTTATAGTATAAATATATTATATCATATTATATTAAATTAGAGATAAAACCACTATTAGGCAATCAAACAATGAAAAACTTAAGCCAATACATAACATTAATTTAATTTATATTATTAAATATATATCGAAAGTATTAAAAGTTTAATAAAAGATAAAGAGTAAAAAACCACGATCGTTTCATATATATACATACATAAGTACATTCTTACGTGTATATCCTCCCTCTCCCTCTCTCTCTCTCTATATATATATATGCATACAATAAGGAGCGTTTAAATCAAGACATACATAAATGTATATATATATCATGGACTCTCTCGTTGTTAGACAATCATCAGGTCCTGGCAATTTCTTGCGGAACAACCACACAAATGATTTGTTTATAGTGATCAAATGTTTGTGTACACATAAGCTTACTCCCTGCATCACATCGACATTACCTGTACAAGTGCACTGTGTGCCACATATCAGATGACGAAATAGTCGTAGAGCAACGTGAAATGAAGTGCTTTGCTCAAGAACACAACGGAACACCGGATCTGGGAACGGAACCCTCGGTCTTGCAATCGTGAGTGCAATATACTAGCCACGAAGCTATGCGACTTTGCACCAGGTCACCTGTCTCCCCACATTTCCGCTCCGTCGACCATCGCACTCAATATGTCTCAGTTTTTGCCGTGGTCAGCATCCTCCCCACCACTCTCCACCCATATGCTCTCTGCACACCAATACCTTATCCATATGCTTAACCCTTTCTCGCCCTCTCATCACCCACACATTCATATCTTTCGCTCACACACACTTCATCAGTTCTACCCTCCTGTCCGCTTGACACACTCACCAACAGACACAAATACATACCACCATTCATCTCTATGACACATTCATATATATCCATCAGTACACCAGCACACGTTTTCGCCCATCCACACTGTCACACTGGCTCGCATTCGTTTTCACACACATTTACAAACTTTCTTCCTCCCCGCTGGTCCCGCTTTCCCGGCCAGTCTGTTTTACACCTCTGCAACAGACACTTTAATACGCTAACAGCGATGTATTGTACCAGCATGTTCCAATCTTGTTCGTATTTGTTCCACATTACAGCATTTCATACCCATATAACTACATGCATTCTTATCCCCCCGTTTCATCTCCCCATTAACCTCACAGCTGCACCCGTGCCCACCTGCTTACTTCAACGCTTAGAGATTATACATACACATGCAAACCATCATCACACAACCTGACCCAAGACATTATATTCCTGTATGTGCATACCTCTACACACATACATACACATTACCCAGCCCTCCATACATACACAAACAGCACTCCCACTCATGTCTGTCTCAAAACACGGATACAGTCCTATACATAGAACCTCCTTCCTTCTTAACTCTCTATAGAAACACATTCCTATATGTCTCGTAATACCTCTTTCGTTTCAAGCATAGAAAAAATCTTTTACGTTTCGAGCCTACGCTCTTCTACAGAAAGATACACAGAAAAAAACAACGAGAGAAAAAATGTGTGTAGTAGCTAACGATCTATCATATATGTATGTGTGTGTGTGTATATATATGTGTACGTATATAGACATATATATACATAGAAACATACATATGTATGTATAAGAGTGTGTGTTTTGGACGAGTGTGTGTGTGTGTGTGTGTGTGTGTGTGTGTGTGTGTGTGTGTGTGTTAGTACGAATACATAAGAATAACGCAACTCAATACATAACAATACACATATTTAAATTCGGATGCAAATTTATAAGTGATACGAGGGCCGAAGGTTTCGTGAATTGTACTTATGGAGCTCACGAAATTTCCGTGTTCACGCGCGTGCGCGTGTGCGTTCGTATGTGTATTTATGTATCTATGTATATATGAAGGGTGCTGAAAAGTTCCTGGCTTTAAGGGTGTAGCGAAAGGCCTGGTTGGCGCCCCAAATTTCCCAATTCTTTTACAGGTGTTAGAAAACCTGAGGGACTGCTTCAATAAGTGTGTGAATATGAGAGGGGAATATATTGAATAAAAACATAATTATCAGGTCCTTCTGCATTTTCTTTTACTCAAAGTCAGGAATATTTCAGCACCCTGTCGTGTGTATGTATGCGTGCTCGATCCATAAAGGACTTCAGACATAGGGCTTTCTTTATTTGGATCTTTTCGGTTTGACCGGCAGTTTTTAAAAATAATTTCTACGTAACTAAATACGTATACTAGTAGAATATGCTTATAAAACATCTTTTTCTCTTGGCTTTATTGAGAAAATTCTATAGTTTGTAAGATATTTGTTATTTTTTTTCTTCAACTTCTGCAATTTCAGCCAATCAATGACGTTTATTGAGGTGAAAACATTCTGTGCCGTATGAATATGTCCCTCATTGGGTTTATTTACATTTCTGAAGAAAAAAAAAGATATCCTTTCCCCCCACCCCTAACCCTAACAAACTCTAACCCTAACCGTAAAAGAGATTGAAATGCAATAGATCGATACTAGGGTCATAATTATGGGTGACAATTTCATATGACACCGCTAGAAAAAACTACCGTTCAAACCGAAAAGGTCCCTTGATTTCTCCAAAATTCACCGAAATTTGAATGAGGGGTGTCCATAACATTTGACGTGCTTTGCACCAAAATTTTATGAAGAGTTGCGTGTTGCTTGCGCAGAAGCGTTGTGTTATTGAGGTGACAGCAAATAGGTCGTTAATAAGCACGTAGAAGCGTCAAGGGACACTACTAAACCTTGCATTACACCAGAGTTAATAAATTGTTAATGCCTCATAAAACGCGTTAATGCACATACAGTTGTGAACTCACTTCATCTTTATTAAAAAATATACGTATACATGAATTAACACATGTATAAAGAGGAGGGTATATAAAAGTTAAAAACGTGTGCATACTTTGCTCTGTGTTTGTCAAAATGAATTAGTGCAAAGCCAATGTATATATGTAAGTATTTATTGCCCTATCCGTTCGCAATATAAACATTTTATTTGTTCGTGAGAAAGACGGAGAGTGATGGACAACAAGAGTGAGTGACAGAGAGTGATACAGTGCGTGTACAAAGGGGAAAAAAATGTTCAGATACTTAAATGATAAGAAGAAAAAAAAATGAGGAAATCATCAATCATTGAGAAAAAATATTGAAGCAAGAAAATTATTCGGGGAAAGATGTTAGATAGGCATAGAATAGATAATGGGGAGGAGGAATAAAAAAAAAAAGCAAGAAGGAGAAAGAAACGGAGGAAGAGAGAAACGGGAATGAGAGAGAAGTATTAGAGATATTAAAAAGAGATTGAAGACTGCGAGGATTTTGTATGAGTATGTATGTTACAGGAAAATGTAAGTTAAAATATTGAGGTACTTATGTATGTATGTATGTATGATGTACGTATGTATGTATGTATGTATGGTGTATGTATGTATGTATGGTGTACGTATGTATGTATGTGTGATGTATGTATGTATGTATGATGTACGTATGTATGTATGTATGGTGTACGTATGTATGTATGTATGATGTATGTATGTATGTATGTATGATGTACGTATGTATGTATGATGCACGTATGTATGTAGGATGTACGTATGTATTTATGTATGTATGTATGTACGTACGTACTTACGTATGTATGTACGTACGTACGTACGTATGTATGTATATTGTACGTATGTATTATGTATAATGTATGTATTATGTATGTGTATATATGTATGTATTATCTATCTATATATCAATATCTGTCTGTCTATCTATCTATCTATCTATCTATCTATCTATCTATCTATCTATCTATCTATCTATCTATCTATCTATGCTTCTTTTTGGCCTGTATTCGTGTGCGTGCATGTATATATGTATATGTGCATATGTAGATATAAAAATATATACACATATATATATGTGTGTGTGTGTGTGTCTGTGTGTGAGTACACATATTTGTATATATATATATATATTTGTATGTGTGTTTATGTATATATATATATATATATATGTGTGTGTGTGTGTGTGTGTGTGTGTAAATATATATATTATGTATGTGTATGTATGCATGTATGTATATATGTATGTATGTATGTATCTATGTATGTATGTTTATATGTATGTATGTATGCAAGTATATGCGAATCTAAAACGTCAAGTGAATAAGAAATTATGTGAAGAACTTCGTTAACTTACAGCACTCATAGTCGAATGAAGTGCACTTCACTTTTGAGGCTCCGACGAAACTAACATCATGTTGTACAAGTTTGAAATTATGAGTGCATGCTTATAGTAGAAACAGCTATAAGCTAATGAAGTTAATGACAACATTTCTTATTCCTTTGTCATTTCAATTTTTTATTACTGCCCTGTATTGATTCGATACTTTGTTCTGGAGGTTATATATATACTGAGTTCTACACCAGAATATTTGTATCGCTATGCCTAAGCGAAATAATACTACTACTAATAGTAATGATGTTTCAATAATAATAATAATAATAATAATAATAATAACAACAATAATAATAATGATAATGATAATAATAATAATAATAATAATAATAATAATAATAATAATAATAATATTAATAATAATTAGAACAAGAAGAAGAAGAAGGTGAAAAAGAAGAAAAAGAAGATGAAGAAAAAGATGAAGACGAAGAAGAAGAAAAAGAAGAATTCAAATAAAGGAATAAACAAAGCAAGAAAAAACCAACGCCAGGATGTGCACAAGAAATGTATAAGCTTGACATTCTGTGAAAGGAGAGGGATCCTGACTCGAAGTGTGTCGGAATCGTATCGCGTGTATTTTCGCACGTATAACGAGGTTGAGTGTCTATTCCGTCGGAAACACAATCTGGTTTGACGAATAAATTTGTTAGCAATGCAATCTGATTGGAAGTACAGGCCGGTGTGCAGTGTAGCCTATCTAGATTTCTAGATTTCAATGCACCTGAATGTGTATTCAGACTGGAAATATACAGTTTAAAGAAGAAAATCCATCCGTGGAGTAAAATTATGAAAACAATGGATTAATTTAATTATATTCCACATCATGGAAAAGGCGGCGAGCTGGCAGAAACGTTAGCACGCTGGGCGAAATGCGTAGCCGTATTTCGTCTGCCGTTACGTTCTGAGTTCAAATTCCGCCGAGGTCGACTTCGCCTTTCATCCTTTCGGGGTCGATAAAATAAGTACCAGTTACGCACTGGGGTCGATGTAATCGACTTAATCCGTTTGTCTGTCGTTGTTTGTCCCTTCTGTGTTTAGCCCCTTGTGGGCAGTAAAGAAATATATATTCCACATCATGTAGCTCAATGATTCTTTACAAGTTTGAATGAATAATAATTTTATGTTTCAGTTTGAAAAATTTGACTGTACATATGTATTACTTTCCAATTGTTATATCCCGGAGGATTTATTTCGTATTCTCTGTCTGTTACATCTAAATTATATTTACAGAAATTCAACAAAAACGAAGATTCATTTTGAAGCATTTACTAGGTAATTTCACGTAACGATATTTATATTCATTCGATAGCAAGGCATACATGTCAAAAAGAAAGAATCACCAAATTTTCTTCAAGTATTATATCTGATATTTCTTGGGCATTAAAATAGATCTCGATTTTTTTTTTCTATTTAAATGATGGAGCAAACAGAAATGGCTCAAAGTATTAAGCAAGAAGTAACGAAGAATTTCTTTCATCCACTCATTATTCGCAAATCATGGTATAAAAAAATGAAAGACAAAAGAGGGAAACTGTTATTTTGAATTGGTAACTATGATTTCATACTGTTTGATTGAACACCATTAGTTTGTAAATCTTTGTATATATATATATATATATATATATTATATATATATATATATATATATATATATATATATATACACATATATATATACACATATATATATATACACACACACACACACACATATATATATATATATATATATGTGTACATATATACATGTATGTATGTATGCATGTACTCTGTACGTATATATATACATACATAAATACATGCATATATATATAGTATATGCTTGTATATATATATATATATATAGATAGATAGGTATAGATATAGATATACACAAGCATATACTATATATATGCATGTATTTATGTATGTTTATGAAATTGATAAGTTTTGCATACTTTTCGTTCCATCAATCGTTTAAATTTTATAGAACAGTTTGTTTTTATACTACATTAAAACGTTGAATACTAAGTAAATGAATTATGACAGATGAAGATTCATGTTGAAAGAGAGAGAGAGAGAGAAAAAAAAGAAAGAAGAAGAAATGGAAAATTTTAATACACATATATACATGAGCGCGGGAACGAAAGTATAAACGAAAAGTATGTGTGTATATTTATGTAAGAAAAAAAAGAAGTATAAAGAGAAATTTAGAAAGAACCTACTTAAAAGTTGCGGAAAGAAACCGATGATAGAAAGTACTAATATACAACAGATAAGGAGTTAATGAGGCAGTACTGAAACCGGTGGTGAGGAACAGGACATATCGAGGTGCAATTATTTGCATATGAATCTTTCTGGGGTGCTTTAATAGTACTTCCGTCAGAAAAAAAGAAAAAAAATTTACAAAAAATATTGCATATATATATGTATATATGTATGTATATATATATATATATATATATATATATATATATATATATATATATATATTATATATATATATATATATATATTATACCCGATTATATTGCTTTATATATACATATATATATATCATTATATATATGTATGCATATATATGTATGTACATATATATACATATAATATTATGTTATATATATAGTATAATATTATATATATATATCATATTGTACTACATTATGCTATATATATATGTGTGTGTGTGTATGTGCTATATAATATTGATATATATGTAATATATAGAAGAAATATGGTCAGTCGCCATGATAGATCGTTCTCCACAACACACATCTTTTTCTCTCCTTGTTTCTCTCCCTGTTTTTTTCTGTGCCCCTTTCTGCAGAAGAGCGTAGGCTCGAAACGTAAAAGGCTTTTTCTATTCCTGAGCGTTATACTAATACTAATACATCTGTTTGTTTTGTACACCACCTGTCTTCGTCTTTTGTTTTCTTTCTGTATGCTCTCCCTATATAGAACAAATATATTTATATACATAATATATAATTTAGATATGTATATACGAGGTCTAATCCATAAGTATGTGGAGTGTTGCTATAGTAACAAAGCTAGGGCACGTAGAGTGAAGCCGTTTGCCACAGATTGAACTTGAACTCTACTGTGCATGGGCACTAAGTGTTAACTTCCCCTGTTTACAGCGGTGCTTGACATGAAGGTGTGTAGCATGTGATCGTCGCATTGACCATGACAGAGAAAACTGAGCAGAGAACCTGCATGAAATTTTGCCAAAAGCTTGGCAATACCTGCTCAGAGGTCTATGCAAAGTTTTCAGAAATTTTCATTCTTTCTCAACACAATCAAGAAAATCTTGTGCAACTGAAACCCGAGTGTCTTTTTGGTCAGCTGAAAGCGGTTTTGGAACAAACTTGGCAGACATGCGTCTCATACCCAAATCTTCGGTGATAATGGACTGAACTGACCCGTAACTAATCTGCATATCCTCTAATAACTCTCGGATGGGGATTCGATGATTTCCCTTCACAGCTGCACGCACATCTGCAATGTTTTTCTCAGTTCTGCTGGTTATGGGTCCTCAGAACGTTAGTCAACATCGACATTTTGTCGGCTATCTTGGAAACATCTGAACCACTCCTACAGTTGTGGGCGGCTCATACACTCCTCTCCATACTCTTTCTGAAATTTTGCGTAGGACTGTAAGCAGATTTCGCGTCATGACAACTTTCTTGCGACGCTCACACGCCATACCCCTTCTTTGGTTACTGTGGCAACAGTCCGGATACTTATCGCTCAGACTTCGTATATGTGCATACACACACTCACACACACACACACACACACACACATATATATATATATATATATATATATATATATATATGTATGTGTGTGTGTGTGTGGTGTGTGTGTGTGTGTGTGTGTGTGTGTGTGTGTGTGTGTGTGTGTGTAGGTATATATAAATATATAGATGTGTGTCTGTGTGTAAGTATATATATGTGACCAGGCATTGTGAGTGTTTATTGAGCGAAAACACCTAAAAGCTCCATGAGGCTCCGGCAGGGTGTGGTGGCGATCCCTGCTGTAGTTTTTCGCCGCAACTTTCTCTCACTTTTTCTTCTGTTGGCCTGTTCGGTTAGCCAGCGGGGTGGCGTCATCTGAAGGCTAAAAGAATGCGAAGTGCATTGTGGCCAGCGATGTGTAGCAACATCTGCTCTGATGGCCTGGTCGGTCACGTGATCACATGATATATATATATATATATACATACATACATTTATATATACGCATATCATCATACCTGAAGCTAATGCCACTGAGGCTAATACAGATGTCGATGATTATAATGGCAATGTTGATCATGATGATGATGGTGGTGATGATGGTAGTGGTGGTATTTGCAGATGAGGATGATGAAGACGAAGACGCTGATGACGATGATGATCAAATATTGGAAGATATGTTGAAGAAGAAGCTGGTTCGGGAGTGATAGAAAGAGCAGATTTACGTAACGACAAAAATGGGCAGGGAAATGTTTGTGAAGTCTGCTATTGCATTTTTTGCATAGTAATTACATACATAGGCGCAGGAGTGGCTGTGTGGTAAGTAGCTTGCTTACCAACCACACAGTTCCGGGTTCAGTCCCACTGCGTGGCACTTTGGACAAGTGTCTTCTACTATAGCCTCAGGCCGACCAAAGCCTTGTGAGTGGATTTGGTAGACGGAAACTGAAAGAAGCCCGTCGTATATATATATATATATGCATATATATGTGTGTGTTTGTGTGTCTGTGTTTGTCTCCCCAACATCGTTACTTAGCGGTTCGGCAAAGGAGACCGATAGGATAAGTACTGGGTTTACAAAGAATAAGTCCTGGGGTTGATTTGCTCGACTAAAAGGCGGTGCTCCAGCATGGCCGCGGTCAAATGACTGAAACAAGTAAGAGAGAAAAAGAGAAAGAGAAATACATACACACGAACGCACACACACACACACACACACACACATCGAAACACACACATATATGTATGTATATATATATTTATCGCCATGTTGATTCGCTAGCTTCTGCACGCATTTTTTTCTCTCCTTGTTTCTCTCCGTGTTTCTTTTCCGTGTATCTTTCTGTTGAAGAGCGTAAGCTCGAAACGTAAAAGACTTGTTTTATTTATATTCCTGAGCGCCATACTAATACAATTGTTTGTTTGTATTCCACCTGCCTTCGTCTTTTGTTTATTTTCATAAAGTCTCCCGTTATATATATATGGGTGTGTGTATCATTGTATTGATAATTATGCTTAGACAACTGTGGAGGTGTAATTTATAGCTGATTAAGTTTCAGAGTCTAAAATATACGTTATCTAATTAATTATATACTTTGATGGCGGCAGACGTGAATATACACACAGGCGTCCTTGTGTACAGCGTGTGAATGCATTCACATTATAATGCATTTATTTCGTTATAATACATTCATTTGGTTATAATATTCATATATACTTTGTAGTGTATATTCTCAAGCACGCATCTATGCTATCAATATCTTGTTAAATATGAAGTATTTCTGCGCGTCTGTAGCTAAAATTTATATTAGTAAATACTTTCCTATACGAACGTTTAATACTCTAGGCACAGGAGTGGCTGTGTGGTAAGTAGCTTGCTTACCAACCACATAGTTCCGGGTTCAGTCCCACTGCGTGGCATCTTGGGGAAGTGTCTTCTGCTATAGCCTCGGGCCGACCAATGCCTTGTGAGTGGATTTGGTAGACGGAAACTGAAAGAAGCCCATCATGTGTATGTTTGTATATGTATATATGTATGTGTGTGTATATGTTTGTGTGTCTGTGTTTGTTCCCCCAACATCGCTTGACAACCGATGCTGGTGTGTTTACGTCCCCGTAACATAGCGGTTCGGCAAAAGAGACCGATAGAATAAGTACTGGGCTTTTTAAAAAAAAGGCCCCGGGTCGATTTGCTCGACTAAAAGGCGGTGCTCCAGCATGGCCGCAGTCAAATGACTGAAACTAGTAAAAGTAAAAGAAAAAGTAAAGAAAGAAAGAATATACTTTGTAGTGTCGCATATATTCTCAAGCACGCATATATGCTATCAATATTTTGCTAAATATGAAGTATTTCTGCGCGCCTGTTGCTAAAATTTATATTAGTAGATACTTTCATATACGAACGTTTAATACTCTTGAAGCCTGCATAGTAGATATACTCTCTTTTACTCTTTTACTTGTTTCAGTCATTTGACTGCGGTCATGCTGGAGCACCGCCTTTAGTCGAGCAAATCGACCCCGGGACTTATTCTTTGTACGCCCAGTACTTATTCTATCGGTCTCTTTTGCCGAACCTCTAAGTGACGGGGACGTAAACACACCAGCATCGGTTGTCAAGCAATGCTAGGGGGGCAAACACAGACACACAAACACACACACACATACATATATATATATACATATATATACGACAGGCTTCTTTCCGTTTCCGTCTACCAAATCCACTCACAAGGCATTGGTCGGCCCGAGGCTATAGCAGAAGACACTTGGCCATGGTGCCACGCAGTGGGACTGAACCCGGAACCATTTGGTTGGTAAACAAGCTACTTACCACACAGCCACTCCTGCGCCATTTGATTATAATATTCATATATACTTTGTAGTGTCGCATATATTCTCAAGCACACATATATGCTATCAATATTTTGCTAACTATGAAGTATTTCTGCGCGCCTGTTGCTAAAATTCATATTAGTAAATACTTTCCTATACGAACGTTTAATACTCTCGAAGCCTGCATAGTAGATATATTTATATTGGAATTATATTCATGTTGAGAAGCATTCACAAAATACCTTTCTTCCTAAGAATAAACTCATAAAGCTAGATTATATCTATTGGCTTTTAAACAAATCAACAACGTTCCACACCGTGCTGATTCTGGTCTCAGACCATTACCTCTAGATACAGTAAGAACATAAAAATGTGAATTACCGGAAATCATTGAATAAGGAAGGAAGTTACTAAGTAATGGATGAAAGTTATAAAGAAATATTAAAGATAGAAAAAAATATTTTCGTGTCTTAAATCTTTATATTTTAATTTCTCTGTTTCTTTTTCTCCATTTTCAATGAGCTTGCAAAGAATTTTCTCTCCATGGATGTTTTCTTTTGGTTTTCTTTTAAGTTATAATGCCAGGCTTTTGTATTCATTCACAAAAATCCAATATACTTTGCTAGTTATCTAAAATCTTTAGCTGCAGTTACAACGAGATTCACTGGAGAGGCTTAATACGGTCTCTTACATGTGGTTGTTCTTGTACTGTTGAAGACAAGGCTCATTCTGCAATGTCATCCATTTTGAATAAATTTAGATAATTAAAATTGTTTGGTTTACTGTGTCAAGTGAAAGTGTCTGGTATGGTGAAGAGTAGTGCTTTTCAAAATTTTTGCTGGAGCGGAACCCCAAGGAAACATTCCACTGGCTCGAGGAATCCCTGTACGATAATTTAATAGTCTTATGCACACATATCTGCACAGGAGAATGAAAAATTACTGCCGACTTTAGCAGTTTTTTTAACTTCTTGCGGAACCCTAAGGTTCCGCGGAACCCTGGTTGGAAACCACTGGTGAAGAGTGTTGCACTCACGATATGAAGATTTTGTGTTTCGAAAGGCGGCGAGCTAGCAGAACCGTTAGCACGCCGGGCGAAATGCGTAGCCGTATTTTGTCTGCCGTTACGTTCTGAGTTCAAATTCCGCCGAGGTCGACTTTGCCTTTCATCCTTTCGGGGTCGATAAATTAAGTACCTGTTACGCACTGGGGTCGATGTAATTCGACTTAATCCGTTTGTCTGTCCTTGTTTGTCCCTTCTATGTTTATCCCCTTGTGGGTAATAAAGAAACAGATATGAAGATTGTGTTTCCGTTCCCTGGCCAGCGGTGCATTGTTGTCTTGAGCAAAGCACTTCCTTTCAAGTTGCTCCAAGTCTACTCAGCTGTAAATAGATAACCCTGTGACGTTCTTGTGAGGGGAAATGTTGGCTTGCCTGCCTAGGCATTAGGGTGGCAACGTTCAAAAGCTACAGCCATACGAGGAAGCGATATATAACATCTGACAGTCACTATTGTTTCCATGCGACAACATTCTCTGAGTATTTCCTTCAAATATATTGTCTTTCCTTTTTTTCCTGTCTCTTCTCTCTCGGCGAATGAAAGAAAACAGACAAACATGCGAAGGATACATATAATGAGATGAAAAACGACAGGCAGATAGATAATGACAGATCAATGTTTTATTCTGCTTGACTCTCCTGTTTCACCCCGCTTCCATTTCTGCTCGCTCCTGATTTTTTCTTCTTGAAGTCCGAAGCTCGAATACCAAATTTTAAATAACAAGAACATACAATAGCATGATGTGCAGAAATTAAAGTCATCTACTGCTTATATGTTACCGAAGGTCGTGGCAATTATGAATTTCGATTGTTATAAGTATGTATGCATGCATTTATGTATGTATGTATAAATGTATGTATTGTATGTTTGTGCGGGTGTATCTGTATGCACGTATGCTTGTGTGCATGTGTGTCTTAGACATCGGGATGTTATTGATATATGTCTAAATTCTTAAATCCTGTCATAAACATTCTCAATATATAGTAAAATAAGCTTGAAAATTTAGAGCTACGATATTTTATTTATAAGATAAAATTATTACAAAAGATATCGTGCATAACATTTGGCTATACGGAGACGTAAGTATATTTCTGCTAACCGCAAAGCGGCCTGTTCCGTCACTTAATTTTTGGAGAAGACGGTGAATAGAAGAAGGTTACTCTCGACAGATGAGAGAACTTTCATTGGAGAGCATCCCGTTAGCAAATATTGCAATGCAGCAGACATACAAGGTAAACCAATGAAAGATGAACGGAACCCACAGGGAGGAATTTTTTTCCAAAACAAACTCAATTTTTTGGCATTGTTGCTGTTCTTAAAGTTAAGGTTCCTCCTGATGCCTGAAATGAGAAGGGACGATTTCTGTGGATCTACAAAACCGTCTTTTGTAGGGTATTCTCTTACCAAAGATAGTGACACAGAATTACTGCAAGAAGAATGTGAAACCCATTCATATTTTAATAACCGAAGGATTTGCACAGAAATTTCAAATTTAAAGAAAAATGCTTCATTCTCTCAATACTCGAATACGCAGTACCTCATTTTCTGACCGAGCCTGATGGAATGTCTTCTGTAAGTTCCTTCAGATTTTTAATCCTCTCTATCATTCATGTTTCTAGCTCTTCCGTTATTTTAGATCACGTAAATTTATATTAATGTATATTAATAAAGCATACATCTTTTATAAATACGTGTCATACTTTTTCATTGTTCGTTTTTATGAAGTAGATTATAATCTCAAATAATATATCATTTAAAAACAAATCAACTTCGTAAAAATAGATTTCAAGACGCCTCAAAACATCGAACATACGCTACATTTTCTATACTACAATCCCGTCATTTAATACATTTAATACATACGGGCTTCTTGAATATTTTAAACCTGGTAGAGGTTATCCCTCTCCTGGCCAGATCGCTGCCAGTTTTTTCACGAAGTAAGTAGAGTCAAGGAGAGAAAGGGAACGAGTGAGAGAGAGGGAGTGAGAAAAGGAGAGAGAAACTGTGTGTGTGGTGGGGTGGGGACATGGGAAGAGAAAATGAGAGTTGTCTTCGGCACAGGGATAGCATTTTATTAATCGAAGCCGTTCTGCTTTTTCGAAAGGAAAAGAAGGACAAAGTTCACACCGATACGTAAATAGATACATTGGTAATTTCAGTTCTTATTGTGACTTGTTGAATGTCAATTAGTGGCATTCCAATTAGCTAGTTCCATTTGAATTAGTGGCCACCAAAGATTATTAAAAGTTTTATCAACAAAAGACAAAGAACTCGGAAATACGATATCGAGGATCTATTAGCAGTAATACTGTATATCATTTATCAACTTGATCGGAACTGAAGAATATATCAATATATCAGTATATCCAATGTACAGCTACAATATATATTTCTTTACTGCCCACAAGGGGCTAAACATAGAGGGGACAAACAAGGACAGACAAAAAGATTAAGTCGATTACATCGACCCAGTGTGAAACTGGTACTTTATTTATCGACCCCGAAAGGATGAAAGGCAAAATCGATCTCGGCAGAATTTGAACTCAGAACGTAACGACAGACGAAATACCTATTTCTTTACTACCCACAAGGGGCTAAACATAGAGGGGACAAACAAGGACAGACGGACATATTAAGTCGATTACATCGACCCCAGTGTGAAACTGGTACTTTATTTATCGACCCCGAAAGGATGAAAGGCAAAGTCGACCTCGGCGGAATTTGAACTCAGAACGTAACGGCAGACGAAATACCGCTAAGCATTTCGCCCGGCGCGCTAACGTTTCTGCCAGCTCGCCGCTTTCGAATGTGCAACTACAATATATGACTTAAACGCTTAACTTTGAGAAAATTAGATCAGATGACGATCGCATCTGATTTCTACTTACCATCTTGCGACATGCCGGCGTTGAGGCATTTTTGATATCGGCAATACTGGCACTTGTTCCGTGTTATCTGGTCTATTCTACATTGTGATCCTGTCTTACAAGGAGTGTACACCAACTGTTTCTTTAGTGTTCGCCGAAAGAAACCCTGCAATGAAACTAGCAAAATTAGAAAATATATGCCTCAAAAGATAGAGACATACACTCACGCATACATACATTTTGGGGGTAGGGGGCTAACATCAGACGTTTACCCCAGTGCTTGATTGGTTCCTTACTTCATCGATCCCCAAAGGATTAAAGGACTATAAGTTTAAAAGCAAAGTCGGTCTCGGTGAAATTTGAACCCAGAACGTAAAGCCGGACGAATTGCCGCTAAGCATTTTGTTCGACACGCTAATGCTTGTAACAACTTTTTGTTTCTTCCTTCTCGAGCCACGCCTGGCTCATATGGGCCGGTTTTCCCGGTTTCCTTGGCGTATAGGTTCCCCACCTGGACGGCAGGCCAGGTCCTTCTGAACACCCTCATCTTGCTTTCTATGTAGACGTGAAGAAATATATAAGATGCAGGAGGAAAGAGTGAGAGAAAGAGACAGCAGCAGTTCGCCACCACCTTCTGCCGGAGCCGCATGAAACTTAGGTGTTTCGCTCATAAACACACACATCGCCCGGTCTGAGATTCGAACCCGCGATCTTTCCACCACGAGACCGCTGCTCTAACCACTAGGCCATGTGCCTCCACGTAGCACCTTTTTACTTTCTTAATAATAATTTTTTATACTATAGGCACAAGGCTCGAAATTTTCGGGGAGAGGCTAATTGATTATATCAATCTCACGTATTTTATCGACTCTGAATAGATGAAACCCATAGTCGACCTCGGCAGGATTTGAACTCTGAGAGGATAGAGTTGTAACTAACACCGCAAAACATCTTTTCAGGTTGTATAAAAATTCTACCAGCATAGGCGCAAAGCCGTACATTTGTGTAAATGTGGTAGATGATCTATTTAATTCCAGTTCTTAAGGCGGCGAGCTGGCAGAAACGTTAGCACGGCGAACGAAATGCGTAGCCGCATTTCGTCTACCGTTACGTTCTGAGTTCAAATTCCGCCGAGGTCGACTTTGCCTGTCATCCTTTCGGAGTCGATAAATTAAGTACCAGTTACGCACTAGGGTCAATGTAATCGACTTAATCCGTTTGTCTGTCCTTGTTTGTCCCCTCTATATTTAGCCCCTTGTGGGTAATAAAGAAACAGATTTATTCAATTCCAGTTCTTTGACAGGTACTATATTTTGAGGAATTCGACTTCAGCAGGATTTGAACTAAAATAGTAGTGGACCGTAACTTAATACGGCGAGCCATTTCATCCGACGCTTTTGCACTGATTACTGATTCTGGAGATCGGCCTGTTTGGTTACCAATATTTATTAATTAACAATAAATTCTCTCACACTCTCGTATCTACTTCTCCTTCTGTTATTTGTCTCTCTCGTCTGATTGTCTAACAAGGACCTTCAAATACGTAAATTAACCTTATTTTTGTTGTCGCTAATTAAATTTGAATATAATATAATTTCCTTGTAATTTTTTTCTTCTGTTTTATATTGCACCTGTTTCCACGCAACTAAGCAACCACAATCACAAACCACAACCTTCATAACAATTAACTGACAGCTTACGTACAATTTGCAACTATCATTCATTTCACCTATATCTCAAGCAATACTTCTCAACCTCTTTTTCTTTTAAGTAGTCATATTTTCCACCTTTTTGTTGGAAAATCATATGTATTTGTATTCTTATATTTGCACTGCTATCGTTATTTCAAGGGCTAGATATCCACCTCTGTCTATCTATCTATCTATCTATCTATCTATCTATCTATCTATCTATCTATCTATCTATCTATCTATCTATCTATCTATCTATCTAACTATCTATCTATCTATCTATCTATCTATCTATTTTCTATCTATCTATTTTTATGAATTTTCATTCAAAACAAACTATATTTCTCTACCAATTTATTACTAACAATTTTCTGTTTGTAAATTGTATTCACTTTTGAGTTACTTTTATATTCTGTTTCTCATCTATCTCACTCCTATTGTTTAGATGAATTTTTCTTTATGTGTGTGCTTTTCCATTAAAAGTTAATTTTTCAAACGACACCAACGTAATTATTATTGAACGTGAAGTTAGCTGAGAAAAACATTTTAACTTCAGGTTTAACATTAATTTTTGAAACAATTTATTGTTCTTGTGTTTTTATTAGATGATTGTATAATTTTACAAAATTTCTGGAATAATTATGTTGTTTTCGTTTCAGAACCGTGAAGGCAGCGAGCTGGCCGAATTTTTAGCCCAGCAATCAAAAATACTTGGTGGAATTTCGTTTCGTTTTATGTTCCGAGTTCAAATTCCGTCGAAATTGAGTTTGCCTTTCATTTTATTTATTATTTTTTTTCGGGTTCGGTAAAATAAGTTCCAGTTGTGCACTGAGGTTGATGTAATCGACTAGCCCCGTACACCAAAATTGTAGGCCCTGCGCATATTGTCACTTTATTTCACACTTGAACAACATAATGTATGGAAAAGGCTTTCCAATTTCGACCAAGTCCCTTTTTTTCATTATTTTCTCGATAACTTGGTCATATTTTCAATGAACTCTTCCATTTCTAAAACACGATTTGTCGATTTCACCCGATTACGTGAGTATATGCCAAATAGAGTTGTCTGACGGTTATGTTGCGTATATACATAGTTATGCAAATTTAAGATTTATGTGTGATATATGATGTTTTGTTCTTTGAAACAACGAATATCTAGTGAGCTATTTGTGACCCGTCGTAAGTCAGGCACAGTGAATCTGGATGAGTTCCTCTATTTCCACATCTGATAACATCCTATTACTTCCGGAGAAAGAGAAAGTGAAAGAAGAATCGATCACAGTACGAGACTAGTAATTTATCTATGGAACGCAAAGCGATGAACTACAAATATCACTTCGGTCGGATTCGAACTCAGAAAGCCGAGAGCTTGGACGATTTCCGCAAAGATGTTCATCTAACACTCTACAGATCCTGCTAATTTATAGCCTTATAAAGAATTATATGTGATCACTGTATCCTATGAAAAGATAAGTGGCTGTTGTGTTATCTGAAGAGATATCCAGTAAGGGTTGGGCTATATGAAGAATTATAATCGATATATGTGTTATATGAATATATATGTTTAGCAGCTGTCTAACCTGATGAGATATCTATGAGGGTTGTGTTATACGAAGAGGTATAAGTGGTAGTTGTGACTGGCACTCCGTCGGTTACGATGACGAGTTGATCCAATCAACGAAACAGCCTGGTCGTGAAATTAACGTGCAAGTGGCTGAGCACTCCACAGACACGTGTACCGTTAACGTAGTTCTTGGGGAGACTCAGCGTGACACAGAGTGTAAGAAGAATGGCCCTTTGAAATACAGGTACAACAGAAATAGGAAGATAGAGTGAGAGAAAGTTGGGGTGAAAGAGTATAGCAGAGTTCACTACTACCCACTGCCGGAGCTTCGTGGAGCTTTAGGTGTTTTCGCTCAATAAAAGTAGTAGTTGTATTACATAGAAAACACACATGGTGTTCGGCCAAGGTCTGACTATTTCTATACCTTCTTTTCTCAAGAACAGCTTCATGTATTGGCGAATAGTCTACGGTATTGGAGAGCGTAAAGATTAAGGCCGATTTTCGGAGAAATTCTACGTCTTCTCCAAACCTGATTTCTGGTCCACTTACCTCCCCGATTATAACCCCATGGGTTACTACGTCTGTGACACGGTTGAGGTGGAACTGATGGCCAAGATCAAGGTGTTCGAAAAGCTTCCCACCAGCACAATAAGTAATGCATGCACCAGGTTGCTGGAGTCGTCTCGAGGTCATCGTAGAAGTTTACAGCAGCTACTCTGAGTAAACTGCTACCTTCCAACCATTATTTAGTTGATATTTCATTTTTTAAAATACTTATGGGATATTGGGTTTTCATTTACTTGTATGCAGACTTTCAGATTTAACCTGAACACACTGTACATGTTTATGTTAATTTATATGACGTAATAATGAAATGAACTGAAAGATTAAATGAATGGTTAAATTTTTAAACATATGGATATGTAATGAAATGTATTTCAGAGATAATATAAGGGGAAATATGAAGTGATATTGGTGAAGAAGTCGGAGAAATTATAGATCAAGACGGAAGTAGGAGAATTTTGGCCTAGTGAAATGGATGTCAATTAGAACTAAACATTAATTACAATGTTATATTAAAAACCATTTCAGGTGTTTAATGAGGCCGAATGCCCCTGATTTTGAGGGGTAGAGATAAGTTGGTAACTTCGAGTTCAGTATTTCGCTAAAACTGTATTCAATCGACCCAAAATGTATAAAGGAAAATTTGAACTCAGTGAGATATAAACTCGGAATGCACAGTCCCAGGTTAAATACAGCAAAACATTTTTTCTTCTTTCCCTTCTTCCAACGATTTAGCCAACTCATAGCTTCAATAGCGCATATTTAATAATCCTTTCTAAGAGAGGTACAACACCTGAAATTTGCGGTGGGGCGTAACAGCAGACATTTTCCTCAGTATTTTACCGGTACTTATTTCATCGACTCCGAAAGGATAAAAGGAAAAGTCGAGCACGGCGGTATTTGAACTCAGAACTTAAAGACGGACGAAATGCTGCGAAGCAGTTATTCCCGGCATGCTAACGATTCTGCCAGGTTGCCGCCCTCATATCATGTATTTAATAATGGTGCTAATTTCAATTTGATATCTGCGATTTCTACTAAGAGTAACATGTGATCTGTTTTGTTAAAAAGGGATGTACAACCCCATATGACTAATCTGAACAGATTCTAATTAACATACAGGTATATATTGATATCACAACTAATCCTGTGCCCTAACAATGTCCACAAGCGGAAATATAATCCATTTTGGTTAGGTTCTGAGTAGTCACTTTGATCAGAAACATCCTTGCAGAAATTTAGGTGGGGTGAGGGACAATATATTACGAGAATAATTTAGCAACCTGAAATTGTGCGGAAGCCAAAAGCGTACGTGCATGTGTATTATGTTTGTGGTGAGGTAAGTTGATAGGTATGTGCATATGTTTGCATATATATATATATATATATATATATATATGTGTGTGTGTGTGTGTGTGTGTGTGTGTGTGTGTGCATATTTATATATATATATGTGTGTGTGTGTGTGTGTGTGTGCATATTTATATATATACTGACAGTCTAGTAGGGATCCTTACACACACGCACACATGTGTATATACATAGTATATACCATGATTGTTTATATTTTAATTTTGAAGTAGTTTTACAGTTTTCCATTCTCTCTTATTAACTGGAATAAACGCCAAGGCAAATACCTGAAATACCGATTTTTATGTCTACAGCTCATAATGATTAACATTTTATAAAGAGAAATAAAACATAATGTTTACCTTACAACCTTCACACGAATGTACACCATAATGAAATCCAGACGCCTGGTCCCCACATATTCGACACCTGACGTCTAATTCTTGTGTGTAAAGTTGCTTGCATCCTGGTAAAATCTGAAATACGAGAAATAATTGTAAGATTTTAGATTCCAAAATAACAGCAATGCCATTAATAATAGTTTCAAATTTTGGCACAAGGCCATCTATTTCGGGAAGGGGTTGAGGC
>NC_042997.1:190174461-190246961 GCF_006345805.1 Octopus sinensis
TTCGGTAAGAAATTTTCGAACACTCATACGTCGTCTAACTTATATATATATATACATACATATATATACACACAACTACATACATATATATATATATATATATATATATTATATATATATATATATATATAATATATATATATAATATATATATATATTACATATATATATAGGCGTAGTAGTGGCTGTGTGGTAAGTAACTTGCTTACGACCGCATGGTTCCGGTTCAGTTATACTGCGGGTCACATTGGGCCGAACAAAGCCTTGTCAGTGGATTTGGTAGACGGAAACTGAAAGAAGCCCGTCGTATATATATATATATATGTGTGCATGTGTGTGTGTTTGTGTGTCTGTGTTTGTACTACCTTGACAACCAATGCTGGTGTGTTTGCGTTCCCGTAATTTAGCCGTTCAGCAAAAGAGACCGATAGACTAAGTATTAGGCTTGCAAAGAATAAGTTCTGGGGTCGATTTGCTCGCTTAAGGCCGGAGCTCCAGCATGGCCACAGTCAAATGGCTGAAACAAGTAAAAGAGTACACACAAACACAAATATATTCTGCAATATAGGTGTTCTTGCCTCCGTTTTATCACCCTCAGTAATTTAACGAAAGATGTAAAGTACATTGTGTCGCCTCCTCTTTGATTGGTATAAACCATTATACACTTATACACTCCTGAAGAAAGAAGAACAACAATATCGAACCTAGCAGGATTTGAAATCAGAACTTAAAATACCTTATCTTAACACCACAGGCTATTCGGCTTGTGGTTCTTCTGATTCTATCAGCAATTTATCTTTTAGGATTATTAATTGTAAAGATAGTGACGCCATTAATTGCTGTATTGTTTATGATTTTCAGGATTGTGATAATAATAATATCTGTGGCAGTTATTATTCTTTTCGTGTTGTTTATCTTTGTGTTGGGAAGTGTAAATATTGGTAATGGGAAGTAGATGACTCATTGAAAGGATAACAGGATGGATTAACCAAAGTACTGATATCAATGGAGAGATATGTTAGAGATAACAAAAATCCCTAAACTTTTATTGATATTACTCTTAACTGCGTAATAAAAATTTGAAGCATTAGAGAATAGATATTGAGCGAACAGTTTGATAAATCTAAACTAATATGAATTACTTGTTAGATTAGCTTCTACCACAATGATATAAATGCAGCTGTTCTTAATGATGATTAATAATCGACCTAATATCGAAATTAGTTAACAATTAGTAAACCTATCAACGCAAAGATAAATCGTAATATAATGATAAAAAACGAAAACTTCTATAGACTTTTTAATAATGTTCTAACATTCATTGTTCAGTTTGGAACAAGGACACTGATTTTCAGGCAAGAGCGGCTATACTATATATCATGTTTTGACTCCCGTTTTCTTTGTTATCTCTTTACTTCTCGCCCCTAACTTTCTGAAGAAGATCAACAAGTTTGAGATGGCACACCTCCTTCATACACTGGGCACTCAACTGTTACTTGTAGATTGCCTTCATTTTGTCATTCGTTTTTAATTTTGCGTGTGTAAGTATTTATTCACACACATACAGACGTACAAACACGTATATATACTTGTATATGGATGGGCATATATATATAAATATATATATATATTATATGTATGTATATCCATGTATATATGTTCCTATACATCATATAAAACATATGCAATATATATATATATATATATATATATATATATATATATATAGTAAATTAATAAATAAATAAAACATATGCATATATACATATATGTACGTACATACCTCTACATGTATATATACATGCATATATGGGTACAGGACACCAAAAAAAAACGTCGAACACAATGAGAAACGAAAACATAAACACAAAACCAAGGAAATTGACATTTTTTTAAACAACGAAAAAATAGAGTACAAGACATATAAAAACAAGGAAAATTCCCCTTCTTCAGTCGCCTTAGATTCATCTACTCCACGTTTCGAAGGTCAAGGCGATACATGACTTCATGAAAATTTCCTTCCCGCGAAAATCAAATTAAATAAAATTTGAGATTTTTTTGCGGAGGGGTAAAACTGGTAACAAAAACAGGACAATAACGACAGTACAACAAAATATAAATATTAAAGGACAGGACACGCAGAATAACAGTAACACAAACAAGAAGGGCTGTTAAGCCAAACGAGATAAAAAATTTTTACGAACGCTATTTTTTGAGACGGCAAGGAGCAACAGATTTACCATATATATATATTAGTATATATATATATATATATATATATATATATATATATATATGTGTGTGTGTGTGTGTGTGTGTGTGTGTGTGTATGTGCGTATATATATAAATATACATATACATAAATATATTAAATGTGTGCGTGCGTATGTGTATGCGTGTATGTATGTATTCGTGTTTGTATGTGTGTAGTATCTTTGCATGTATGTGTATGTATATCGGTTTCCATTCGTTTGACTCAACCCTAGCACATTAAATATTTCCCACTTTAACAATTCCTGGATGAAAATTCCAAACCCCAAAAAGTATATCAATAAACAGGTGCGAGCTTGGCGGTGAGATGATAAGCTTGCTTCCAACCAAATAATGGCGAGTTCAGTCCCAGTGCGTGAGACCTTCGGCAAGTGACTTCTACTATAGCCTCGGGCTAACCAAGGCCTTATCAGAGGATTTGTTAGACGGAAACTAAAAGAAGCCGTCGTATATATATATATATATATATATATATATATTATATATATATATATTATATATATATATATGCCCACGATGGTATATTCGGGAAATCTAGTCGCTACATTGTCAGATAGTTGGAAATGTCTGATCACAACAGTTCTATATTTAAAAGATGACAAATTATGTACATTATTTACATTCGACGGATATTTGTCCTCATCTTGTTTGTTGTTAACACAACGTTTCGGCTGATATACCCTCCAGCCTTCATCGGGTGTCTTGGGGAAATTTCCAGCCTTAGCTTTCATTCCTAAGATATTTTTCGATGTTATTATTATTATTATTATTATTATTATTATTATATTATTATTATTATTGTTGTTGTTGTTGTTGTCAGGGGTAGTGCTTGGAATCGAACTCGGAATCTTGGGATTAGTAGCCCGCACTTTTAACCACTACGGCATCGGGCATATGGCGTAAGGGTTAAGATCGCGGGCTACAAACCCCAAGATTCCGAGATAGATTCCAAGCACTGCCCTTAACAACAACACAACAACAACAACAACAATAATAATAATAATAATAATAATAATAATAATTTTGTCTTGGTATAAAAGATGGTTTGTCTTGGTATAAAAGATGGTTTGTCTTGGTATAAAAGATTTGTCTTGGTATAAAAGATGGTTTGTCTTGGTATAAAAGATGGTTTGTCTTGGTATAAAAGATGGTTTGTCTTGGTATAAAAGATGGTTTGTCTTGGTATAAAAGATGGGCTACAGCGAATATTCTGCTCAATACCACAGATTTGCTTGTCAGTTGTTTGGCCTTAACCAGTTGAGCATGTCCCTTAGGGGCTGACGATATGTGCATCTCTGATCACGAGCAGAAGTAGTGGGGGAGCATCATGGCCATGTGTTGAGAGGGATTCTT
Source organism: Octopus sinensis (assembly GCF_006345805.1). Lineage (NCBI taxonomy): Eukaryota > Metazoa > Mollusca > Cephalopoda > Octopoda > Octopodidae > Octopus > Octopus sinensis. The sequence goes on from NC_042997.1 coordinate 190,178,086, forward strand.
TGGGGTTTGAATAATTCACCTCTGGAAACATAGGTGTTTCATTCAACATCCTAAAGCAACCCTTATTCAGGGACCTTTTGAGCAGGATGGGCTACTCAACCTGAAGAAAATTCTAACTGGGCCCCACCTGCAAACATGTGCTGTTATCTTGATATGAGATCCACATGTCGCGCACATATGGTTGTGATGCATGTGCCTGGTTGTACCTTTATCAGACGGGTAGTCATGATGGGTATATTGGGCTTCGTATATTTACCCCAGTGTCACTTTGATGGCATGAACTGCTCTCTCACTCAATAATAATAATCTAATAATAATAATAATAATAATAATAATAATAAATAGATCGAAAATACCTTATTAATGAGAACCCAGGTTCGAAATTTCCCCAAACCCCTGATGAAGGCTGGAGGGTATATCAGTCAAAATGTTGTGTTGATAACAAACAAGATGAGGACAAATATCCGCCAGATGTAAATAATGTAAATAATGAACATAATTCCTCTTCTCTTAAATATAGAACTGAAATAAGTTAACCTTCGTGGAAGTTATACCCAAAATATAAATACCTCGCGTAATTTGTCCGATGCTCAAACGATGCTACTTATTCAAAGGCCCCTCAGATTGTATAAACGAAGCAGTAATATTTCATTGAATTATATGAATCAACTAATATGTATTACGATCAACGGAACAGCCTGCTCGTAAAATTAACGTGAAGGTGGCTGAGTACTCCGAAGATACATGCACCTTTAACGCCATTGTCGGAGACGTTCATCGTTATAGAGAATGAGACAAGGCTGGCCATTTGAAGTACTGGTGCAATTTAGTGTTGCTAGCTGAGTGAACTGTAGCAAGGTAAAATAAAGTGTAAAGGACACAACGTGCTGCCGGGAATCGAACACAGGACCTTACGATCGTGAACCGAATATCGTAACCACTACGCTGTGCGCCTTCTTTCTCCCCTCTCTCTCCTCTCTTTATATATATATAATATATACATACATATACATACATGTACATATGTACAAACACGTCGTTTTATTACCTTGTATTCATGTTTAAGCAAATTAACAGTATTAGTTTTTAGGTTAAAAATGATACGAATATGCTTAAGATTATGTCATTTTAAACATTAATGGATTAATTTACTTTATTTAAGAATATTCCTCCGTATAGAAGATAACCAGTTTGCTTAATGGATAAATCCTTGCAAACATCTAAGTTGAGATTTTATATCCATGATCTACGTATGCATATATATATACTATAATATATATATATATATTATATATATGTTTGTGTGTGTGTGGTGTGTGTGTGTGTGTGTGTGTGTGTGTGTGTGTGTGTGTGTGTGTGTGTATCCTATCAAATTGCATTATTGCGTTAACCGATTTGGTTTTAAGTTGGTTACACGATCTTTGTTGCAAAATCCATATGAAATAAGGTTTTGCAAAGATACTGTTGTATAGACATCCACAAATTCCAATGGAAATGATTATTCAATTGAAATGAGAACTGATATTTATTTCATTACATTTGAGGAAAGCCGTTCAGCATTCACATCAAGCATAATTAACTGAAACAACTGCGGAATAAGGCATTCGCAGACCAAGCAAATAATCTGGAATTAAAATAATTAATTGCTTTGTAAAACAGGGAAAATAATGTAGCAGTAAATATCTACTCCATGTTGAAATATATGCTGCTCTCCTGCAGCTTCGTTTCAATATGCTGTTATATTAAATATTTGTTGCTAAGTATTGAAAGGATATTAAATATATTAGCAAATAAGGCATAAAACCAAATATTATTATTCATTACATACAGATCAAAAATTAAAAATATATTTTAAAACTATGATATTGAAATATATAAAACGAAATATAAATATCTCCATCGCCACTCAGAATAAACTGCATTGTTTTGTTAACATGAAACATGCCCCTTTAAGTCAAGCTACGAATTCACAGAGATATTGTCTTAAAGAAATAGCGTTGGTTTACTTTTCTTTCGAATATAATGAAATGTGATCTGATTTAACATGCTGCACAGAAATCCTGCTCTATTAACTGTTATTTGGGAATAATTATTTGATGGCATGACTACTGTCAATTTGTTTTCATAATGTTACTACACTCTGCTTTCGCCGCACTACAAATGTTTTGCTTTGTGATTTCAGTTATACCATAGGGGAATTTAGCTTCAAATCCTGCGTAAAAAGAACGGCAAGTAACGATACAATTCGCATTATGTTACGTGACATAAGATTTCGAAATTAAATAAAGGTAATTATTGTGATTATGAGAGTAGTAGTGTGGATCGCAGTCATTCAAATACGGAGATCAAAATAATTAAGGAACCCTAAGCGATTAATTGCATAACTGTTAATATGAATGGAAGTTGGTGCGTCAAAGATCCTGGTAATTGTTTTCATAAACATTGTGTCAACAGGTCAGGATCAATAATACTTTCATTACTCTCTTTTACTCTTTTACTTGTTTCAGTCATTTGACTGCGGCCATGCTGGAGCACCGCCTTTTAGTCGAGCAAATCGACCCCCGGGACTTATTCTATCGGTCTCTTTTTTCGAAACGCTATGTTACGGGGACGTCAAGCATCGGTTGTCAAGCGATGTTGGTGGGGGGACAAACACAGACACACAAACATATACGCACATACATATATGTGTATATATATATATATATCTCTATATATAAACGGCAGTTTGTCTGTGCGTGTTTCTGTGTGTCTGTTTGCTTGTACCCTCACCCTGACCACGGCTTTCAACCGATTCTGATGAAACTTGACACACACATAGCCCAATGTCATAATTCAAAACTAACGTAGCGAAAATTTTGAAAAGTTCCCCCAGTTCTGAAAAAAATCGATAAATTCGACATGGGGTCGAGAATCAGAAACACAAACCGCAACTGTCTAGGGGACGCACTCCACCTTTTTTCACTCTCAAAAAAAATTTACCATCATTTTTTCTATTTTTTTGCTATTTTTTGGCTATAACTCTCTAAAAATGCTTTATAGTTATTTCCCTTACAACCTGAGCAACGCCGGGCGATACTGCTAGTATATATATATATATATATATATATATATATATATATATATATATTTAGACATGCATATATACGACGGGCTTCTTTCAGTTTCCGTCTACCAAATCCACTCACAATCTTTGGCCGGCCCGAGGCAATAGTAGAAGACACTTGCCCAAGATGCCACGTAGTGGGACTGAACCCAGAGCCATGTGGTTGGTAAGCAAACTACTTACCACACAGCCACTCATGCGCCTATAATGTTTATATCGTTGTGTGTTGCAATGGATACTTATATTTCGGAAATATTATCAAAATCCCTGCATATGAACTGCATGCTAGCAGAACGCCTGTGGTCAATACAACTGCCAGGCTTCCCCACCAAAGAGGACCTCAGCACCTCACCTCAAGAATATACATAGTCAACATAGCAAAGACTACATGTTTATGTGCGACGTCCTTCCTCAGATCAACAACGTACGGCATTTCATAATAAATAACAAATAACGTACGGCATACTAAGCCCGCTACCGTTAGTAAAAACAAAAGTTACATCCCAGAACAATTCTACCCACATGGAAATCCATCGGGAAAATGCATGCTTGAATCATAGAAGAAAATCATGTAGACTGTCTGAAGCCATTTGTCCACACTCATCGTGAAACTAATATCATCACAGTTGAACACAAAGTTAGGGAAAAAGGAGTTTGGTGATGTACTAAGCAACTTTTGATAAACAAAGCAGTGATGTATGAAATGCGGTGGCTGGAGTGCTTGCTTAATATGGCAGGCTGCAATAAACCACGATTCTTATACCTCTTCGTGGATGGTAGAGTACTTTTCACTTGCTAAAGGTTCAGAAATTATAATCAAGACCACTGACGAAGTGACTTCGTGATGGACTACCGCTCGGTAGCCGAATAGTGGAAGTGATTCTATAGATAGGATAAATTATCGCAGGCTTATACTCCGAAGCGACAGAGATGCTATTTATAATTCTAGTGATTACATTGCACATTTTAATGAGGAAATCTGAAAGGGATTTTAAAGAAGAAATCTAAAGGTAATGTGATTAAAGTCCGAGTTTACACGAAGTCACAGTAAATTTTATTCTAGTCTTAGTATTGAGTCCTCCTATTGGCTGATGTTCTGTTTGTGCTCCCGAAGTCACTACACATCATCATCATCATTGTTCGACCGTGGTCGAGACAATGGAATTTACCATGCTACGCCAGACTTCACGGTCCATCATGGCATTACGGAGGTCCTGTTGCTGGATGCCTGTATCCCTGGAGATTACATCAGGGTAGGAGAGTGTGCGCCCTCTGGTATTGCGGGTAGATGGCTTCCAGAGGAGAAGAGGAGAAATTAACTCTTTTTCAGCTCTACAACAATGTCCAGCAAACTGGACTCTCTTACCTTTCACAAGAGATGACACATGTGGTAGTTTCCCATATATTTGCATTTTGGTTGGATGGCGCTTCCAAGAGAGTCACTACACAACTATATACCTCACCGTCACACAAGCACATGTGCGCAAACGCACGTGTATATAAACATATTCATATATATATATATATATATATATATATATATATATATATATATATATATATAGAGAGAGAGAGAGAGAGAGAGAGAGATTTTTATATATAAAATAAATATATATATGTTATGTATGTGTGAGTCTGTATGTTTATGTCTTTATCTATATTTACATATATTTATGTATACATTCATATGTATGTATGTATGTATGTATGTATGTATGTATGTATGTATGTATGTATGTATGTATGTATGCATGCATGTATGTATGCATGTATACGATACCTAGATATCAAGATTAGTCTATACTTGCATTAGTCTATACTTGCATGTCTGCTTTTTTTTGTATGGATATCATATTTTTAAAAATTCACTTGCCAAATTTGCTGACAACAGCAACTCCTTGTGACAATCCTTTCTTTGAGAATCCACAATAAAATTAATTGAGAGAATGGCGACACATGTTCCAATTACGTCCATTTTAGAAATTGTTCTTTCTTCTAGTGCGCAACAATCTCTTCCGTCTTCGTTTTCACTGTCTTTAATTTTCACTTCCACAAAAATACGCGAACTCAAGCACACGCATGCATACTTTTAACACTGCCATACACACATGTACATGTATGTATGCATTATGAATACACACACACACTCACATATATATATATATGTATATATATATATACACATATATACATATATATATAAATTAATTTTATGTATTTGCTTATGTTTTTCACTGTTTGATTTGCCTAATAGTGGTTTTATCTCTAATTTAATATAATAATATAATATATATATATATATATATAATATATGAATATATATATACGTGCATATGCATAACATGTGTTTAAATAAATAGATATGTACATGTATATCTATCTAACTCTCTGTTTTTCTTTCTCTCTCTCTATCTCTTCCAATATATATTATATATATATATATATATATTATATATATATACATGCAGAGAAAGAGGGAGAAAACGCGTATATATATATATATTATATATGATTACAACATATCTATATGTGTGTATGCATTTTATGTTCATCTGAAGTCGCATGTTAAAGTGCATGTGTGTAGGCAAAACGTTTGCTAATATCCAAAACCCAATAGCTCTCTATACGAACGTGTTTGAATGCGTACATGTATACGTGTGATAGAGAATCCGTAATTAGTTTTCTGCACGCTTTTATACCAATGTTTTTGTGTGTGTATTTTATATGTGTGCATTTATGTACGATTTTTGTCATACATATTTGAAATTTATTCGTCTATTTTTCTAGTGTTTATAACAATAGTATATTTTCGAAAATCAGCTAATTACTTTATCTTAATTATAAATTAATTAATTAATCAAATGCTCGAAGTATGTTGTTTGTGCAGTCTAATTACGATAATTATCCAGAAACATTTACATAAAATACTATTTGGCACGCATGTGCGATATATAATGTTGCTGATGCAAAAGAAATCTTATAGACTTGCTAAAACACTTTGAAGCATTAAAGTTAGCCGTTACCTTTAAACGGTTTACGACAAGGTAAAAAGACGTTGCTCACAATATAAAATCGTCAATATTAATACGAATAAAATTAAGAAATAATAAAAGCTGTAGTTTATAGAGGTACTTTCTATACTCATTACTCTGTTTTACCCTTTTACTTGTTTCAGTCATTTGATTGTGGCCATGCTGGAGCACCGCCTTTAGTCGAGCAAATCGACCCTAGGACTTATTCTTTCTAAGCTTAGTATTTCTTATATCGGTCGCTTTTGCCGAACCGCTAAGTTACGGGGGCGTAAACACACCAGCATCGATTGTCAAGCGATGTTGGGGAGACAAACACAGACACACAAACTTATATACACACATACATACATATGTATATATATATATAATATATATATATATATATACATATATATTGATAGATAGATAGATAGATATATATATATATATAGATATTACGACGGGCTTCTTTCAGTTTCTGTCTACCAAATCCACTCACAAGGCTTTGGCCGGCCCGAGACTATAGTAGAAGACACTTGCCCAAGGTGCTACGCAGTGGGAATGAACACCGAACCATGTGGTTTGTAAGCAAGCTACTTACCACACAGCCACTCCTCCTTTTAGTTAAATGTAACATAGGTTTTTAATTAGTAATTCTTAATGTTATTCTATTACACATTTTTTTTGTTATTGAACAAAATCTACAGAAGTGGTAATGTGAAACAGTTGGTGAGACATTGAATTATTTCGTCTCTATACGGTGTGTGAGTTTATATTACACAGATTCCCTTATACGTCACTCAAACATGAATACAGGCAACCACACAGGCTTATGCATATGCACAGATGTATCTATGCATTCCAAGAGATGATTTCAACTTCATACAATATAATGTTTATGTGCTATTGTTACTCTGAAAGTGAACTCAGTAGAATGAAATACAAACGTGCTTTAAATGGAGTATCCATATAAGTTTAAAATATTTCGATCTTCTTGAAGATACTAAACTGATATCTTACGTTTTATAACGAATCAGGATAGTTGTGTCCATGGATCTTCAGTGAAATCTTTTTCGTATTGTGACATTCTCTACAGGTTTATACCTATTTCTTTACTACCCACAAGGGGCTAAACACAGAGAGGACAAACAAGGCCAAACAAACGGATTATGTCGATTACATCGACCCCAGTGCGTAACTGGTACTTATTTAATCGACTCCGAAAAGATGAAAGGCAAAGTCGACCTCGGCGGAATTTGAACCCAGAACGTAACGGCAGACCAAATACGGTTACGCATTTCGCCCGGCGTGCTAACGTTTCTGCCATCTCGCCGCCTTTCTACAGGTTTATACCACATTTTAGAAAATATAAAAAGCTGTCTTTTAAACATAGTCTTCTTATGTTAAAATGATTTAACTAATATTCTTTCATAATAATTTCACAAGACATTGCGCTGTGAATATATATGCCTGCACACGTCGCTCTTACATATGCTACTAGGATGCAGCTTCTTATGAATGACGATGCAAAACACTTGCTTAGCTAATGATTTTACCTTTATATAATTAGGTTAAGCATTTAAGTTAAATACGATTTAAATCGTCTCCTAATACATTTTTTCTAAATCTTTATTCTATATTAACCAAAATTTAGTTTTAAAAAATGCATGTCAAACATAGCAAAGAAGGTTGAATATAAGAGATGGCTTATAAATAACGAACAAAGTAAATTTAAAAAAAAAATCTCTTATTCACTGACAAAACATACTTTTATTGAGAAGAAAAAATTTAGGTAATTCATTTATAAAATAAATTTCTCAGAATGTAAATAACCATGGATTTTTATTTCTTATTATTGTGTATCAACTAATTGCGCAAATTACCCGTTACATTATTGAGAACATAATGATAAATCGTAGCTTTTATCATATATCTTATCTCCTTTTCTCTTTCCCAAAATATTTTCTTCTTTCTCTCTTCCCTTCTATAATGAAATAATGATAAAATTAACAAACCCTTAGTTATTTAGTACTAAAAAGAATCAACCGAGTCGAGATAGTAGCAATCAACGAATATTGCAAACTGTATGGTGGCAACAAGAAAGAAAATAAACTGTAATTAAATATATGCATAAAGATTATACATATTTCATTGCATTAAACACAAATTTAGTTCACTATCGAAAAAAGTCAAACATTATAGGCTTCCGACATTATTATTCTCTCCCTTGCAATAGAATGGAATAATCAATAAAAGAACTTATAATAATAGCTATTATGTGATCTGAGGTAGGTTAGGAAAACAATTATATATATCTTATTTCCTTATAATCATTATATTTAAAATGAATTAGGGTAGCGAGTTGGCAGAAACGTTAGCGCGCCGAGCGAAATGCTTAGCGGTATTTCGTCTGCGTTACGTTCTGAGTTCAAATTCCGTCGAGGTCAACTTTGCCTTTCATCCTTTTGGATCGATTAAATAAGTACCAGTTACGCACTGGGGTCGATATAATCGACTTAATCCGTTTGTTTGTACTTGTTTGTCTCCTCTATGTTTAGCCCCTTGTGGGTAGTAAATAAGTAGGTATTTCGTCTGTCGTTACATTTTGAGTTCAAATTCCGCCGAGGTCGACTTTGCCTTTTATTCTTTCGAGGTCGATAAATAAAGTGCCAGTTTCGCACTGGTGTCGATGTAATCGACTTAATCCCTTTGTCTGTCGCCTGGCTTAATACCACGATCTAGCGCTTGTAAAATCTAAGCATTCTTCCACCATTCTTCGAAGTCCGGGGAAATACCATGGAAGCAAGTTTTGATAAAGAATAACCAAAGCTGCATGATCTACGCTTTCTGAATCGAGACGTCAGACGATTTTTGACGAAAATGCGATATTTAATGGCGTCTGTTCATTTTGTTTTGCCTCATTAACTCTACTGATAAATTTATTAAGCGCACATAATCCCTCTTCGTTATCCTTTCAAAATATGAGACATTGAAAAATGTTGTGTAGTAAGAAAATTCGTTGTGGAAACCTTAATAACCATGTGATATGTGTTAAAATGTATCGCGGAATATATTCTGGGTCATATTTCACACAAAAAGGATTGTACTCGTTATTACATTCAGCATCATGAAACGCCAAGTTCGAATAACAGCAATCAAAATATAGTAAGCATGTGTGTGCATGTACGCATGTACGCGTGTACGTGCATATGTACTCTTACTCTTTACTCTTTTACTGGTTTCAGTCATTTGACTGCTGCCATGCTGGAGCACCGCTTTTAGTCGAGCAAATCGACCCCAGGACTTATTCTTTGTAAGCTTAGTACTTATTCTGTCGGTCTCTTTTGCCAAACCGCTAAGTTACGGGGACACAAACACACCAGCATCGGTTGTCAAGCGATGTTGTGGGGGACAAACACAGACACACAAACATATACACACACATACATACATGTATATATACATAGATACTTTGGGCTTCTTTCAGTTTCCGTCTACCAAATCTACTCACAAGGCTTTGGTCGGCCCGAGGCTATAATAGAAGACATTTGCCCAAAGTGCCACGCAGTGTGACTGAACCCGGAACCATGTGGTTGGTAAGCAAGTTACTTACCAGACAGCCACTCCTGTGTATGTATCTTTTATGTTTTATCCTTTACTTGTTTTCGTCATTTGACTGCGACCATGCTGGGGCACCACCTTCGAGAATTCTTAGTAGAACGAATGGACTCTTGTAGTTATTTTGTCTGTTTTTAAAACCTGGTACTTATTCTTTCTCCTTTGGCGAACCGCTAAGTTACGGTAACGTAAACACATCGACACAAACACAAACACAAAGACACGCGCACAGTGGGACTGAACCAGGAAGCATGTGGTTAGCATGCAAGCTTCTTACAACACGTTCACGCTTGCGTCACATATATGTAGAAAGAAAGATACTGTTTGGCCTATTCTTGTATTTCTGATTTGTATTTTAAGAATATATACAAGCTCACATGAACTATATATAAAATATACAAGTACACATAAACACACACACACACGCATACGCACACACACACACACACACACACACATAAACATTTGTACATAACTACATATCCTTAAATCCTTAAAAATGTTCTAGCCCGAAGGCCGCGGCTATGCTGGGGCACCACCGCTGCACCACATAGTTTATGAAGTCAAATCTTTGAGAATTTATAACTTGGGTTAAGACGCATTGTATTAGGAAATCAAGTTATAGGCCGGCGCAGCAACCGGTGACGTCATCAGTAGTCCACAATAATAATGATTATTTTTCTCTCAGTTATGTATAGGGATAAATTTCGTAAAAGTTGAACCAACTCGATCCAAACTGATGCAATTATTTTATCGATCTGAGTGGGATTTGAACTAACAAAACAATTAAAGTGAATGAGCTAAACATTGTTAGATATTTCCTTCAATACTCTGCCGTTTCTCTTAATCTACTGACCTCATAATACGCAAGGATAAAATAATTCAGTCGATTACCAAAAGCTACGTTCTTTGAATGTAGAAGAGATATGATCTATTGAATCGGCTCTAGTACTTGGTTGCTTTTTAATTTATCAACGCCTGTACAAAGGAAGTCGAAGTTATGTCGAAGAGATGTAAACTCAGAAAGCACAGGGGTACAAGTATGAAATTACATGTATCGTACTCTTTTAACAGTGCGTTGATGACTCAACACCGAAGGTCTTACAAATTGAGGCTTGAGTTCTGCCATTGAATGAAGTATTACTTTCTCATTTGTCGTACGTTTTCTTGCCAGAGATATTGGGATGGTTTACCATTGCTTCCTCCGACTGGATCACCGTTGGCCTACAAGGAACTCATCCAACATTAAACAGGTTGTACTTTTAGTGTTGCTGTGTGTCCGGGCACCCTTCTTACAAGAGTACAAGCCACTCAAGCTGGTGAGCCCGTTTAGTCACTGACTACTTCAAAGTTTTATGTTCTACCTAAGTAACCAATGTGTACTTTTAACCGTTACCGGACATTATAGTTTGACAATTATAAAAATCAAAACAATTGCAGCGTGGAAGGTGTTTATAAGCCATTTAAGAAACTCACAAAACCGTTAGATTCACTTCAACATTTAAATTTAATTTGCCAAAATATTTTCGTCGCTTTGAGACCCCGACCTGTTCACTGACAAAATTCCGTGCTTCATCCCTTGAATTTTGTCAGTGAACAGGTCGCAGTCTCAAAGCGACGAAAATATTTTGGCAAATTAAATTTAAAGTTGAATTGAATCTAACGGTTTTGTGTGTTCTTAAATGGCTCATAAACACCTTCCACGCTGCAATTGTTTTCGTTCCAGCACACGATCTCAGATCAGGTCACTTGCAATGTCAGTACATCTCCGTAATAATAACAATATATTTTTGCCAATATACAGCATTATGTGTGTGACGTAATTGACTTTGTGCTATGTATATATTCTTCTACAAGCAGTATATCTAATATATCGGCACAATGACCTCTTAATGACAAAAGGCATTTGTGATATTTTGCCCGGCGTCATAATGATTGTGCCAGCTCGCTGCTTTTTTGTGCTACTTATGTAGCACAAAAAGCAGCGAGCTGGCACAATCATTATGACGCCGGGCAAAATATCACAAATGCCTTTTGTCATTAAGAGGTCATTGTGCCGATATATTAGATATACTGCTTGTAGAAGAATATATTACATAGCACAAAGTCAATTACGTCACACACATAATGCTGTATATTGGCAAAATATATTGTTATTATTACGGAGATGTACTGACATTGCAAGTGACCTGATCTGAGATCGTGTGCTGGAACGAAAACAATTGCAGCGTGGAAGGTGTTTATGAGCCATTTAAGAAACACACAAAAACCGTTAGATTCAATTCAACATTTAAATTTAATTTGCCAAAATATTTTCGTCGCTTTGAGACTGCGACCTGTTCACTGACAAAATTCAAGGGATGAAGCACGGAATTTTGTCAGTGAACAGGTCGGGGTCTCAAAGCGACGAAAATATTTTGGCAAATTAAATTTAAATGTTGAAGTGAATCTAACGGTTTTTGTGAGTTTCTTAAATGGCTTATAAACACCTTCCACGCTGCAATTGTTTTGATTTTTATAATTGTCAAACTATAATGTCCGGTAACGGTTAAAAGTACACATTTGGTTACTTAGGTAGAACATAAAACTTTGAAGTAGTCAGTGACTAAACGGGCTCACCAGCTTGAGTGGCTTGTTACTCTTGTAAGAAGGGTGCCTGGACACACAGCAACACTAAAAGTACAACCTGTTTAATGTTGGATGAGTTCCTTGTAGGCCAACGGTGATCCAGTCGGAGGAAGCAATGGTAAACCATCCCAATATCTCTGGCAAGAAAACGTACGACAAATGAGAAAGTAATACTTCATTCAATGGCAGAACTCAAGCCTCAATTTGTAAGACCTTCGGTGTTGAGTCATCAACGCACTGTTAAAAGAGTACGATACATGACGGCGATAGTTAATTTGAGACCATTTCTTAACATCTATCCATTTTTTGATGCGTGAAGTATGGAAGTCTAGTCAACCACGACTGAATTTGGATGTCGTGGGATATAAAGATGAGAAGGATAATTATGATACCAGTCTTCCTGCCAGACACTATCAAAAGAACAAAAACTACAGGCGAAGGAGTGACTGTGTGGTAAGTAGCTTGCTTACGAACCACATGGTTCCGGGTTCAGTCCCACTGCGTGGCACCTTGGGTAAGTGTCTTCTCCTATAGCCTCGGGTCAACCAAAGCCTTGTGAGTGGATTTGGTAGACGGAAACTGAAAGAAGCCCGTGGTATATATGTATATATATGTATGTGTGTGTATATGTTTGTGAGTTTGTGTGCCTGTGCTTGTCCCCCCCCCCAACATCGCTTGACAACCCATACTGGTGCGTTTACGTCACCGTAACTTAGCGGTTTGGCAAAAGCGTCTGATAAAATAAGTACTAGGCTTACAAAGAATAAGTCCTGGGGTCGATTTGCTCGACTAAAAGGCGGTGCTCCAGCATGGACACAGTCAAATAACTGAAATAAGTAAAAGAGTATAAGAGTAAAAGAGATACATCGAAGTCAAATACACACCAGCAAGAGAGGGCTATATAGAAGTTACTTAGGAACAATTTAGCACGTTGTTACACAGTTTATACATGTGTGTGTGTGTGTGTGTGTGTGTGTGTGTGTGTGTGTGTGTGTGTGTGTGTGTGTGTGTGTGTGTGTGTGTGTTTGTGTGTGTGTGTGTTTGTGTGTGTGTGTGTGTGTGTAGGTCAGTGTGCAGCAGAGAGATGCATGTTAGAATTCAAGTTACCGCTAATAAAAATCATGCAAAAGTGAAATATCGATGGAATGCATAATAAATATTGCAAAATATCACAAACAATGGCAAAGCAGCTGGGCAATAGGAAAAACAATTCACACTGACAGTAATATTCAAGAAAAATCAATTCCAGAATTCCAGAAGACAGCGAAAAATAATCAAAAATACTTTTGCAAATATGAAAACCTAGAAATCGAGAGAACGACAAAGCGAGGAAAGAAAATAGAAAAGATTGTCTTAATAATAGCCTCTTTGAAAATATTATATTAAAATTAACCGACAAATGCGTATATGAAGCCTCTGTCCTTCCATTTGTACGAGACCCACACTGCACACATATAACGCGGCTTAATTCCAGTAAGATATAACGAAGAAATTTCATTAAGACAGCATCAGACATCTCATGTTCTCAAAAACTACAAAATTGCGCTTGTTCAGTAAGAGAAATAAAAAAATGTAAGACAGCTCAACTAATAGAAATTATATTTTTGTTATGACAAGAACGAAAGTGAAAGTTAATAACGACAATAACATCCACAGTAATGATATTAATGATGGTTTCAAATTTGAGCACAAGGCCAGCAATTTTTATGGTTAAGTCAATAAATCGGCCCAGTGCTCAACTGGTACTTATTTTATAGAAACGGAGAGGTTGAAAGGCAAAGTCAACCCCAACGGAGTTTGAACCTAGAACGTAAAACAGACAAAATTCCGCTAAGCATTTTCCCGTCATGCTAATGAGTCTGCCAGATCGTCGCCTTAGTAATGATATTAATAATCCTTTCTACATTAGGCACAAGGCCTGAAATTTGTAGTTGGGGGTAATTCTATCACATTGATCTCAGTACTTGACTGGTACTTAATTTATCGACCTCGAAAGCGTGAAAGACAAAGTCGACCTCCGTGGAATTTGAGCTCAGAACGTAAGGACGGGCGAAATACCGCTACGCATCTTTCCGGTGTGTTAACGATTCTGCCAGCTCACCGCCTTAGTAATGATAATAATAATAATCCTTTCTATTATAGGTACAAGGCCTGAAATTTTGGGGGAGGGGACTAGTCGATTCCATCAACCCCAGTGTTTCGCTGCTTAATTTATCGATACCGATAAGTGCTGCTTAATTTATCGATACCGAAAGGATGAAAGGCATGCTAATGATTTTATTTCTTTATTGCCTATAAGGGGCTAAACACAGAGAAGACAAACAAGGACAGAAAGCAGAATTAAATCGATTATATCGACCGCGGTGCGTAACTGGTACTTAATTTATCGACCCCGAAAGGATGAAAAGCGAAGTCGACCTCGGCGGAATTTGAACTCAGAACGTAACGGCAGACGAAATACGGCTAAACATTTCGCCCAGCGCGCTAACGATTCTGCCAGCTCGCCGCCTTAGTAATAATAATAATAATCCTTCCAGGCACAAGGCCTGGATTTTGTGTGGAGGGGTACAGTCTATCACATCAACCTCAGTACTCAACTGGTACTTAATTTATCAACCCCGAAAGGAAGAAAGGCGAAATCGACCTCGGCGGAGTTTGAACTCAGAACGTAGCTGCAGACTAAGCATTTGGCCTAGCGAGCTAACGATTCTTATTTCTTTACTGCCCACAAGGGGCTACACACAGTGGGGACAACAAGGACAGATAAACGGATTAAGTCGATAATATTGACCTCAGTGCGTAACTGGTACTTATTTAATCTACTCTGAAAGGCAATGTCGACCTCGGCGGAATTTGAACTCACAACGTATAGCGGCAAACGAAATACCGCTAAGCTTTTCGCCCGGCGTGCTAACGATTCTGCCAGCTAACCGTCTTAGTAATGATGGTAATAATAATAATAACAATAATTCTACAAGGAAATAAGACAAATCGTAGCAGAAAAATCAATATAAAATAGGTAATGAAAAAATAGATTAATACCCTTAATAGAAAATGATAAAGCAAAAACAAGATGCAAACAACATTATGAGTAATAATAATCGTTATGTCCTACCTGAAAGCATTTATCAAGATCTGACTGTTTCGTAGAATCATTAAGTAAACAGCAGTCAAGTTGTCCATTATTAAACGATAGATATGTGATTTCGTTGGCAGTCGAGTTAAACAGATTCGTTTCCGAATAGTGATTTAGTTGCGATGGCATCGCTTCAAAACTGACCCTTACCTTTGAATGGTAGCTATCATGAGTGGAGAGGAATGTGGACGTTTAAATGAACCTACGTCGGACAATATGTCCGAGGAAAGTAAACGAGGCAGAGAGCATTTCATCTATGCCTGTTTGTGATAATAGTATAGTCACATTTAAAAGGTTTTCATAGATTCAACAGCTGACAATCATGCTGACAACAAAACACAGCCACCCAAACACAGCGTGCTGCTATCTCGTCATTATCAATATAAACCTTAACCTCTGTGACGCTAGTATTTAAGTAAATCTGGATGTATTATAAATACTTACACATATGCGTATATAAGTGTGTGTTAATATTTGTGTATACATATGTTTCTGTATAAATAGAACCATGTCATAGATACATAAGTCTGTAACTATCTATAGGACGTTAGTGTAGTTGGTTAAAGTGGGGTCTTATCTCCCTATAAGATAAATTTCTTGATTAGTAAATTTTAGAAAATTGACAAACATTTTGAATAAATTTTTTGCGGATTTGACGATTTTGTGTGCACATATTTGGACTACTTTTTCCCTCCTACATTACATTAGTGTATGTATTTATTTAATTTGAAGAAAAAAAAAAAACTATCTAATTATCTGTATAGAATACTGAGGAAACGATAGTACAATCGACGAAAGTGAATTCAACCATGACATTTCTTAGATTTCTCTTCTATCGAATTCGACCTGCAAATTATATCACTTGTTAAACGGAAAGCCATTAATTAGCAGTGAGGATTTTTAAAGGACGTCTTTAACAAACTATAATTAGTGAATAACATGAAATAAAATTAATCGCACATACATCACTTATATCTCAAATAAACACATAGTATTAGATTTTGAGGGAAGTGAGTATTGCAACTATATAGCATTCTATAAATTTCCTATATGGACAATGTGTTGTTGATGATATTGCTTAATCCCCAATTCAGGATGATCCAGCGGACCTATAACCACTGGGGTCAATGTAATCGACTAATCCCCTCCAGTGAAATTACTGGCCTTGTGCCAAAATTTGAAATCTATATTAATAATAATGTTAATAGCCTAAAGTATTGTAATAATTATGAAGATCTTTGGTAATATTAATATAAATTATTACGAGGAACAAAGATTCTGGTCATTTGGTTTTACTAAGGAATGAGTAAAACGCCGCTCAAGCGTCTACATTGTGGATTATATAGAAAGAGGAAATTATATGTAACGCATTGTTAACTAGGCCTAATATTGGCTTTGCTTTGAACTAACGCAGAGGCCCTATCGTTTGTGATAGCAGAAATGGAATTTGGCATCTTTCATAACATCTAAGTAAACACTAACTGTGTAAGTGAAGTGTAAAGTCTTCAACCAGATTCCGAAATTATATTTTCAAATATTAAAACATTAAATATACTGTAGGTCCTTTCATTAGGACGAACTGAAAGCGAACAGATTAACATCACAGTAAACAAACTAGTCTTGCGCCCTTTTATGTATCTGCTTTCATGTCAGAATTATTCCTTTTTGAGCTTCATACCGTCACAAGAAATGTATCTGCTGACTGATGTGTACGCCTATGGCTGATTCTCTTTTCATCTCTGTATATGTGTCATTATAACACTTGCATTTTTTCTTCCTGTCTCTATGTCTGTGTGATTATGTGTGAACAGGCAATACAAACAGAGTAGATATCTACGTCAGACTATTAACTAAAGGCAATGTACTTTTGCTACAGTAAAGATATCAGCTTTTATCAGTACTGTGAACGTTATCAATGAATGTTCCTTTTAATGACACCATGGTACTCGTTTCGCTATTGCTACTGCAGATGTCATCATTGAATGAGTTAATACCTGAATGAATATAACAATCTACTTATGAGTTTCTCGTCTAACACCTACAGATAAATCATCTGATTAGCGCAATTCAATGATATTAATTACATCTTAATCTTATGTTATCTCACACCTTATCAACCCCATCTCATTTCATTTCGTTACTAACCCTCTCAGTTTCATATCATAATCAATTACTTCATTTCTTTTCTCTAAGTTACTCCATTACATTGTTTTCTGGAACTGTTCTACATCTAATTCTCTAAATTTTTATTCTATCTATCTTCTGTATTTCTTCTGTATTTCTCAATCTCTCTTTTCTTTAATTGTTCTGTTCCCTCGACTTCGTCTCTATCACATTTTCTAGGTTTTGTTATTCCTCTTTACGTTGTAGAATATTATACATTTATCTATTTCAAGCTCTCTATTTCAAATCCATCTGCCTCCCACTTTATCTTCTACTCGTGATTTATGTCTCATGTAAGAAATTATGTCTTTTCATATCGTTTGATCAATCTCTTATCAATTGTCTATCACTCCTTATCTCGTTCTCTCAAGATTTCACTTTCTCACTTCTTGCAAAAGAAGCAAAATTTTATTCAAATTCTTAATAATTCTTATACTGTCTCAGTTAACTGACTAACCACCGTTGATAGCGATATAAGAAAGGAAACTACAAATTTAGTTCATAGTATACATCATTTATACATACATACATACATACATACATACATACATACATACATACATACATATTTCTTTACTACCCACAAGGGGTTAAACACAGAGGGGACAAACAAGGACAGACAAACGGATTAAGTCGATTACATCGACCCCAGTGCGTAACTGGTACTTAATTGATCGACCCCGAAAGGATGAAAGGCAAAGTCGACCTCGGCGGAATTTGAACTCAGAACGTAACAGCAGACGAAATACGTCTACGCATTTCGCCGCCTTCATATATACATACATACATACATACATACATACATACATACATACAAGCATGCATACATACATACATACATAATACATACATACATACATACATACATACATACATACATACATACATACATACATATATATCCTTGTTGCTTATTTTGATTTTAATCACCTTATTTTGAAATTGTATGGATAATACCATACCATTTTGGTGCCTCAGCTTAAGTACCATATTCATCTGAATCTAATTTTTTACATACATATGCATATATGTATAGGTGGCTTAGCTATTAGGATTTGGAAAACATGATTGTAAGATTTTGATTTCAATTCCTGGAATGGGCGAGGGATTGTGTTCTTGAGCAAAACATATCATTTCACATGGTGCAGTTCTCGAAAATGAGAAATGAGTAGCGATGGGACGGACTGGAGTCTCGTCCCGGATTGCGTAATAAATGTAACAGAATCCGGGCGACCAACCTTGTGAGTCCTACGAAGGACAGTTCATCATATATATATATATATATATATATATATATATATATATTTGGGGATCGTGCATGTGAGTGTGAGTGAGTGTGTATGTGAGTGTGTGTGTGTGTGTGTGTGTGTTTGTATGTGTGTATTGTGTGTGTATGCGTGTTTGTGTATGTGTGTGTGTGCGCGTGTGTGTAGTAAAAAAGAATTTCTCTGAAGGTTTTCCCCGCGCGGTGGAATTATAGTAATATATCTTCTGGAAAATTAAGCATATTTAATTCTCAGTTTGCGATATTTTTCATGCAGTTATTAAGGTTTTACAATATGTCTATTGACAAATCTAGTCTTTAGGGTCGATAACAATCGTTATTAGGAAATTAATGCCATTAATTCCCTATCATTAAATTGCTTTTAACGTAAATACATGCAAATTTGCGTACGAAACAAAAATATTTATATTCTTATGGATAATTCAAATTCATTATTATTTATATTGTAGTTCATTGATTTGTCACACAAATATGTATATAAAAAAGCATAGAAATATTCATGTAGTGTATATATATAAGTAATGAATAGTAACTTACTAAACCGCCGTTATTTATTACTTTTATTCCTACCTCAGTTCATCTAATTGTATATATCTTTCGTTACTTTTCATGAAAAATCTTTACTTTTTTATTTACAATGTGCATTTTCGTTGATTTTTCTTACTTTCCCCTTACATTACCACGTATAGTTTCTATTTTCTTTTTGTAACATATTTCTATTATATATATATATATATATATATATGTCATTTTTCGTCATTGGAAAAAGGATATATATTTGCAACGGGAACCTAATTTTCATCGACAACCGGTGATTGTCACACGATGATGACGGGTCAATACGCAGAAACTCGAGTCCGTGCGTATCATACAGGTTGAAGATGGGAAGAATGGCTTGCCTTTGCAAATACTGATAGGGCACAGAAGGTGTGTCAATAGCCAGCTGGATGAGGTGTCCTTCTATGTCTACAAGCTACAGTAGCATCTACCCTTAAGGGTTAGCCACATTTAAGTGGCAAATATACTTCACGATATATATGAATATATATTATTTTATATATACATATATATATTAATATATATATATCTATCTATATATATATATTAATATATATATCAATATATATATATATAGATATATATATATATATACGTTTAAATATTTGTTGTGCAAGATTTTTTATGTGAAGTCGTGTGTTGAAACAGATATTGTTATATTTCGGAATGGTCATTTATATCATATTGCCGAAATAAGATTAAGATTAATGTAAAAAATAAATATCACTGAAGCAAAATAACATCAAATATATAGTGCGTGTGTTTTTATTGGCTAAACTGGCAATATGACCATTCCGAAATATAACAATATATATATATATATTATATTAAATTAGAGATAAAACCACTATTAGGCAAATCATACAATGAAAAACTTAAGCCAATACATAAGATTAATTAATTTATATTATTTAAATATATATCAAAATTATTAAAAAAGATAATTAATATAACACTACGATCGTTTCATAGCTGTTCAATTCTTAAAATTTTCGAGTTACAGTCATTCTTCAGGTGGTTTAAATATTTAACTTGGCGAGGTTTAATCAATGAGTTCATTTATTAAACCTCACCAAGTTAAATGAGTTCATTGATTAAACCTCGCCAAGTTAAATATTTAAACCACCTGAAGATGACTGTAACTCGAAAATTTTAAGATTGAACAGCCATGAAACGATCGTAGTGTTATATTAATTATCTTTTTTAATAATTTTGATATATATTTAAATAATATAAATTAATTAATCTTATGTATTGGCTTAAGTTTTTCATTGTATGATTTGCCTAATAGTGGTTTTATCTCTAATTTAATATAATATAATATTTTACTATAAAATTGGATTCAATCCTAAATCTGATTTTTCCCTGTAAGTTTGGATTTATTCCCTAATATTTTATTATTAATATATATATTATATATATATATATATATATATATATATATTATAATATATATATATATATATATACAATATATATATATATATATATAATATATATATATACAAATATATATATGTTCAACTTATAAATAAGGGCAAAGAAAAAACTTCCAATGCCAAATATGCCGAGAATAGTCTTTGAATCGTCACTAACCACAAATAATACATCACTATAATAAGCACGCGTCTCGAAGAAAGGTGACAGAAATTTCTAAAAATATTCCGTTATTACCGAATCGGTCCGATTTCTGAGTTAATCCATTAAGACCTTTCTCGTCATCAGCAGTAAATACATTATTCATAAGTTGTTTATAATCTTCACCTTAAAACGTATTTTTTTAATATGATGATAAATTTTTTGACAATTTTATCCTATATTAGATGTATATATATATCTTTATATGTATATATATGTATATATATATATTATATATATATATATATATATATATATATATATATATATGTATGTATTTATATAACGCATGAACATGATCCACCCGATGTCTATGAACACTATGGACTCCACTGTGAACCTGAGAATCATGTGATTTATGGAAACGCACGTAAGGATTAAAATATTTATAAATTCCATCAAAGTATTATTATTATTATTATTATTATTATTATTATTATTATTATTATTATTATATATGCATAAATACATACATACATACATACATATATACATACATACATACATAAGGAGTGATGCAGCGTGCTTGAACTATTTTGATAAAGTAATAAGAAAGAAGTGGAAGAGCTTCTTACACAGGAAAATGGAGAAAGTTTAATAGCCTTTAAATGGTCTCTTTGTATTTCAATCAGACAGGTCCCTCATCACAGATAAGCAGGATATAAAAGTTAGCAATATGCAGTAGCCGTCATGTTTATCGCTGTTGAAGCAACAACCAATATAACTGATTCTGAATAGAGTAGCGTTATGGACCGTGTGATCCTGTTGCTGAGCTTTTATGTGACTGAAGAATATATATATATATATATATATATATGTGTGTGTGTGTGTGTGTGTGTTGTGTGTGTGTGTGTGTATGTATGTATGTATGTATTTATGTATGTGTATATATATATATAATATATATATATATATATATATATAATATATATATGTATGCATGTATATATATGATAGATCGTTAGCCACTACACACATTTTTTCTCTCCTTGTTTTTTTCTGTGTCCCTTTCTGTAGAAGAGCGTAGGCTCGAAACGTAAAATACTTTTTCTATTCCTGAGCGTTATACTAATATATCTGTTTGTTTTGTACACCACCTGTCTTCGTCTTTTGTTTCTTTTTTCGTAAACTCTCCCTATATATATATATATATATATATATACAATATATATATATATAGATATATATATATATATATATATATGCACCCACATATATAACTACATATAAATAATGTGTAAATGGCAATCAAAGAATGCTGGGCTTTTCAGAAAGGAAAGGAATGGCTACCATAATCTTACTGATATAGCGTGTATGGAACTGTAAAATTATACAAGGCTTTTCTGCTGCTAAATACAATTATTATTGTTGGACATTTTAAAATTTTTTAATAGATTTATGTGGAGTGACTTTACAATAAGGAGCGGAACTTACAATTTCATGTAATTCAGATAGCCTCATGCTTCCAGTAGACAAAATGGAAATGGCATTGCCCCGGAGAATGGCGTCCGAGATTTGCTGGAGTAACCATTCTAACACACAGGACACAAGGATTTCTTATTCCATACGTGGCAAATATCAATCTTATCTATATTGATGGAGCTTTTGTTTAGAAACCAACTCCTTCCAAGACGAAATTAAATAAATAAAAAGCGAATATACACCCTAGTTTGTCTATGCATGTGTGTGTGTGTGTGTGTGTGTGTGTGTGGTGTGTGTGTGTGTGGTGTGTGTGTGCGTGCGTGCGTGCGAATGTGTTTTCTCTGAGAAGATGAAGAGAGGAGAGGCGTAACTGCTTGATATGTTCTAGGAAGTCAATAAACACCAAATATCATTAGTTCGAAATATTGCGATTTATACATTGTTATAGGTTATTGATACGGCTTATTGATATATAAATGTTAATGTCACAACATTGCTCAATATCTTCAGACGGAGCTAATTGACACTGTTGCGGTAAGTATCTCTATAAACATGATATCAACATAATCTGGCATCTCCAAATATTAATTGTGACGGTGGTGGTAGTGGTGATGGTGTTGTTGTTGTTGTTGTGGTGGTGGTGGTGTCTGCTGTGTCGGTGATGATAATGACGACGCGATGAGGATGGGACACTGACGATTACAATGGGCCCTACGATGATGATGATGATGGTGATGACGATGATGATGATGATAATGATTATGATGATGATGATGAAGACGACGACTACGAAGACGCCGTCGGCGATGAAAAGGATGATAATAATAGTGATGATGATGATGGTGAAGAAGAAGAAGAAGAAGAAGAAGAAAAAAGAAGAAGAAGAAGAAGAAGAAGAAGAAGAAGAAGAAGAAGAAGAAGAAGAAGAAGAAGAAGAAGAAGAAGAAGAAGAGAAGAAGGAGGAGGAGGAGGAGGAGGAGGAGGATGACGACGACGACTATACAGATATATAGTGGGTTTTGATGTCGCAGATGGAACCACAATGTCTTTCAGTGAATTGTATTCGGAGAAATTATAAAACAGTATTCCAAGAAACAGGTCATGGAAAGAGACGTCGGCACCTCTTTGTCATCCACACCAAAACGGAAGAATACATATCGCGGCAGACGAAATACTGCTAAGAATTTCGCCCGGCGTAGTAACGATTCCGCCAGCTCGCCGCCTTAAAGCAGAGCAAAAAATATTAACGACAAATATATTGGCACAAATTAACACGGCAACTTCGACTTACAGTAAACAATTCTTTCTCAAAGAAATATCTTGAAACTATCTTGAAATAAAGAAATACATCCGATAATTTTGAATAAGCAGCACGGCCACAGTTTGATTACCTCTGATCATAGGCCTGGTGGAAGAGTCGAATGGCGTCTTGGGGTATCATCATAAGTTTGACAGGAAATTTTGTGTCTGATTATAAACTTGATCAATGATTTGAATGGAGATTTGGCCTTTTATCATGAACCTCAAAAACTCTTTGGGTACTATTTCAAACAGACCAAGAAGCCACATAGAGGTAACCCTCGTTTGGTCGTAGTGTTTTTATTGTTGTTATTACTGTAAGTGAATAACAATGATTCAAGATATATTCTACATTGTTGTAGATATCAAAAGAAATAGAATTGTGATACGTGTAATTCTACAGTTTGAGCCAATCAAATTTATACGTCTTTTCGCGCGCGCGTTTGAGAGAGCGAGAGAGCGAGAAAGAGAGAGAGAGAGAAAGAGTGAGAAGGAAAGAAAGAAGGAGAGGACGGGGAGAGTGTGTATGATATTAAAGGCGTATGAGATTACTGGGTGGAAGTTCCTCAGATATCAAAATGGAAATACGCTGGCACGCTTACACACACGCGCACACACACACACACACATACATACACACACATACATACACAAACATAGACACATGTGTGGCCGGGCATGCACAGAACGGAGACTGCCGGACTCACACGTCCTCATACAGATGCATCTCTTTATGCGCCGACATAATTGTATATATGTTTGTATTCAGGAAGGAAACGAATAATCGATCTGAAGCAAAACAAGATTTTGGTGAAAGTAAATTATAATGCTAAACATATTCCTATGAATCCTATTTCTGTACGCCATCCTTCATATGTAGTATCTATGTATTTTTTTTTTATTTATGGAAAGATAGCCACTTCGTTTTCTAATACCTCTTTCTTAGTATTCATTTCTTTCTCTATAACCCAGACTTGGCGGCTGAATTCAGGTGAACGTAAACATATAATCTTTAATACCCTACTTGCTATCAACAGCAACCACATGGAATAGCTAGTGAATTTCAAAGGGTTGTGCACTGAAAGATTTCCAGTTGAGGTTCACCGTTTTAACGTTTAAGGTCAGAATACAGAGAATCACACAAACTGTTTCCCACAGCTTACCTGACGACAACAACTGCTAAACAGCTTACATGCATATATAAGAGGACTAGCAGTATCACCCAGCGTTGCTCGGGTGTGTCTCGACCCTTTAGAATTGGAATTTTTGAAAAGTAAAAATTTTGCATTATGTAGCTTGTTATTCCCTTTAAGTGAACATTTTTCTGGTTGAAATACACCGACAAATTGCGACACAGCAGTCAAGAAATCGTAAAACATAGGGATTTTCATAGAAAAATAGCAACTTTTTGATGTAAATAATCTTTGGTCTTAACATGGTCCGATTTGAATTTTTTCTTCTACGGAAGGAAGAGCAAGCCTTCTTCTATCATACTCTCAATTTTTGTCAACTTGCGCCGCAGGATCTCGGAGGAGATAGCGTTAGTTGAAAGCTACCAAACCTGCCACACACAGACAACTTCAGTTTTATATATATAGATTATCCGAGAAAAGGGATTTCAACCTCATGATTCATGATTTTTTTTCTATCATGATATTGGCATTAACTTTCGTCTTAATACTAAGTATACATTTCAGTAAAAATAAAATTCTCTGGTGTCATAATAATTTTACTTCCTTTATCGACACAATTTCCATTCAGATTGAAGTCTATCCAGTATAAATATGAACTTGGTGAGTGAAACGCATCTAAGTGAGATGAATGTTGAACATTCAGATGTATGCTATGTATCTGCAAGTCTATATATACAAACTTATATTTATATATATATATATATATATATAGATATATATATATATATATATATATATATATATATATATATAGTGACGCATATTTACCATTTGAATATGGCTAACCCATAAGGGTGGATGGTACTGTAGTATCTACAAACTACAGTAGCATCCACCCTTATGGGTTAGCCATATTCAAATGGCAAATATGCGTCACGATGTGTTACCGCTACTGTTTATAACTCGCTCTGAGATTTATCATTATATATATATATTTATTTATATATAAGACTTAGATATGCTTCGACCAAAGATTGGTCCATGGTCCAGGCCATGTCTAACTTAATAGCATCACCTGATAGGATTATCTAAATCCTTTTTAAGTCAAGTTTTGCTTATGGTCCTTTCATGTAGTGAGTTCTTATTGAGTGGGTTGTATCCAGGTATAGGTGGTTTATCTGGTATTCCTTGAAGAAATCTGTCCAGACTCCGTTTAAAGGTGATAGGATCCGTTTCCTCTTTAATCAGTCTTGTGACAATGTTAAACAGGGCAGGGGACCTGTTAAGGAAGAGAAATTATGACGCAGTGTACCTATATGTTGCGATCTTGAAGTGGGCAGGGGAGGTATGGCCCGTGTTCCCAGCCTTGGATGAACCTTGAAACTAATGTTCAGGTCATTTGGGCAATGCTGGCGGTATATTCTCCACATCGTACAAAGGATGTGCCGCTCGCAGCGGTGCTGAAGAGAGTAGAGTTTCAAGACTTTAAGGTGGTCCCAGTAATCGAGATCATATATATAATATTGTATATTATATTTTTGTATATATTATATATATTTGCATAAACACACACACACACACCACACACACACACACACATTATAATAGAAATCCTCCAATTTCCAGAACTCAGAGTTACTCATTTCCGATCATCGACTGGTTAACCAAGCCTGGTTTTCATTCAAAAATACCTACTAACTGAATATGGGGTAATATGAAATGTAAGTTTGATGGAAACGCTTAGCTTTTATGTCCTTGTATTTGAAATCCTATGTGAGCGAAATAGCTCCTTCATACTCACACTTTTGATTTTCTTTTCTGGTTCTTATTAGAATATTGCTATAAACGTCATAAAGTCCATTAAAAATAGTGCAACCTTTGTACGTGCAAAAATCTGGGGGTTTTGAATTAAGGCAGCAATAGTTTGAACAAAAGAACTGATGAATGAACTCTTTGTATACACGCGGGTAAGTATCTTTGAATTTCGTTCTGGTTCAGTGAAAAAAAATATGGGTTTCGAAAGGTTTTATTGGTATATGTTTTAATATGTGAGGGTGCGTCTCTATGTATGTGTATGTTTATATATGCTTATGCTTTTATGTATAAATGAATATATATATTTCTTTATTGCCCTCAAGGGGCTAAACACAGAGGAAACAAACAAAGACAAAGAGACTAAGTCGATTACATCGTGCGTAATTGGTACTTTATTTATCGACCCTGAAAGGATGGAAGGTAAAGTGGACCTCGGCGGGATTTGAACTCAGAACGCAACAGCAGACGAAATACAGCTAAGCATTTCGCCCGGCGTGCTAACGTTTCTGCCAGCTCGCCGCCTTGTATACATGAATATATAATTCTGTGTGTATATGTGAGCGTGGTATGTATGCGTCAGAACCGGAGCATGCAAAAATGTACATCCGAATACTAACACACTGTTTTAGGTCTTTTTAAAACATTAATTAAAGTATCATTTAAAACTATTTAAAAGTATTATTTTCAAACGTTACTTAAAGCACAACGCAGTTTAATGATATCGCTAAATTCCCACTTTCATCAGTTTTATGGTGTTCGATACGAGTTCAAATCCCAGTCGACTCCTTAGACTGATTTTATATATAAAAAAATACTGAACTCTCACAGTTCTTGGTAGTGAATCTATCTAAAAATTCAACATTACTGGCGAGTAGAATATAGTAAGGGAGAAGAAAGAGAGAGAGAGAGATAGAGAGAGACTTAGCCATCTGGGATTATTTTCCATGCAACACTATCAATTCTAAACTGAAGCTTTTTAACATCAATAATGCTATAGAAAGAAATGAATGCCGCGCTTCTCAATCCATTAGAAAGAAACATCCATGGTTGCTGTCCGTAGTTGAAGTAAAGGTGTTGATCTAGCGGCGTGAGACTGATTTTCTGTTGAATTCATATCACATATCCTACGCCAGTAACCATTACTAATCTTGAAATAGGCAGTTAAATTCCAAGTCTTTTTTTTTTCTTCGTGGTTGCGTGGCATTAGTTCACAGAAACAAAGAAATGCTATTGATAAGATCTATAGAGAAATAATTAAGATGCTAGACAAGCTGTTGCGATTTCATTTTGTAGCCGAAACCATTTTAGTTCACTGTTGCTAATAGTTCCCTTGCATCATGATTAAGTGTCAGAAACTACCATTCCATCTTCGTCAACAAAACAAAACCAAATTAATATTAATTAGAAATGAAATTGCTAACATAATTATATAAAACGGTAATTTCTCTACAATTTGAGTGCAGCATTCCCTCATACAGTGTTACAAAGCGCTTTAAATCTGAATCCGTTTTCTGATCATCAATGATTCCTGTTAATCACGCGAGAAAAATGATTTAATTACATTTAGTTATCAAGGTAGATTAATCAGTGTAAAGATTTATCTCTTACAGGTTCTCTACATCAAGTAAAATATCCTATTCTACTCTAGGCACAAGGCCCGAAATTTTTGGGGAGGGGCCAGTCGATTAGATCGACCTCCGTACGTAACTGGTACTTAATTTATCGACGCCGAAAGGATGAAAGGCAAAGTTGATCTCGACAGAATTTGAACTCAGAACGTAAAGACAGTAAAGCATTTCACCCGCCGTGCTAACGTTTCTTATTTTTTTATTGCCCACAAGGGACTAAACATAGAAGGGACAAACAAGGACAGACAAAGGGATTAAGTCGATTACATCGATCTCAGTGCGTAACTGGTACTTATGTAATCGACACCGAAAGGATGAAAGGCAAAGTCGACCTCGGCGGATTTGAACTCAGAACGTAACGGCAGACGAAATACCGCTAGGCATTTCGCCCGGCGTGCTAACGATTCTGCCAGCTCGCCGCCTTACAAGAAATAAAATATCGTTTGGGTTTTAATTATGTGACAACAAGGTTTGATCAACATCTCAAAAATTTCACTTGTCTTTAAAATGTGAAGCAATGCGAAAGTTGACAACATAGTCATAAAAACTACCGGTCACCCAAAGCCTTTGAGTAGATTTGGCAGACGGAAACTGAAAGAAGCTGATTCCATGTATGTAGGCGCAGGAGTGACTGTGTGATAAGAAGCTTACTTCCCAACCACATAGTTCCGGGTTCAGTTCCACAGCGTGGCACTTTGGACATCTGTCTCCTACTATACCCCCGGACCGACCAAAGCCTTGTGAGTGGATTTGGTAGACGGAAACTGAAAGAAGTCTGTTGTGTATATATATATACGTATTTGCGTGTCTGAGTTTGTCCCCCACTATCACTTGACAACCGATCTTGGTGTGTTTACGTCCCCATAACTTAGCGGTTCTGCGAAAGATACTGATAGAATAAGTACTAGGCTTACAAAAACTAAGTCATAGGGTAGATTTGTTCGATTAAAGGTGGTACTCGTGCATGGCTGCAGTCAAGTGACTGAAACATGTAAATGAATAAAAGAATAAAAGTGTATATGTGTGTGGGTGTGTGTGTGTGTGTGTGTGTGCGTGTGTGTGTGTGTGTGTGTGTTGTGTGTGTGTGGTGTGTGTGTGTGTGTTTGTGTGTTTGTGTCAGTGTTTGTCTCACTCCACCGCTTGACAATCGGTGTTGATGTGTTTACGTCCCCGCAAACTAGCGGTTGGGCAAAAAAGACTGCCCCAGCATGGCCACAGTCTAGTGACTGAAACCAGTAAAAGACAAACGATCGGTAATTTAATGAAACATATTTTATAGAAAGAGATGAGAAAAACATGGGTCATCGCTCATATTTAATTTCTTTGATTTTGTTATATTTTCATATCAGTCAGAATCAGACAAGAAATTTTGTGTCGTTTAGTTACAGATAAACCCTGATGAATGAGACCTATAACCAAATTTGTTGAAGGAACATTCATTTGTTTGTTTTCATTTTCAATCAAAAGCCATGATCTAATTTGTACTTTTGTCAAAATGAAATTTGAAAGAGCAATAGCCCTAATAATTCGAACGTCGATAGAGATCAGATGATGTTTTATAAATAAGTAAATGAAAATAGCATTCTAATTTGCTAAATCACGTTCAGAAGCGAAATAGTAACGAAATTTTACTGAGAACCAACTTTCTAATGCTTAACTATGTATTGTAGCAACTAAATCTTTCAGTGTTAACTGATTTATATGTTATTAATAATTCAGAGCGTGTTTGGATTAACTTGATTTAGATATAATGATATAGAAATATAATATGATGTAAGGAGAGTAATTTTTGCAATATTATTTATGCAAATTAACTTTTTCCCGAAAGGTTTCTCAAATACATTTAAGAAGTTTTGAAGAAAATATTTCATGAAATTCATAAATATCCTATTATAATGCATAACCTTTCTCTGATTACTCTCTCAGAGTTCGGATTCGGAAATATATATATATAGTATCACAACTCTGCTATTAAATAGTCGTTTCACATTTTGGTACAAGGTGAACAATTTTAACGGGAGAAGGTTACTAGTTTCCATCGACACCAGTGCTTAATTGTAAATTATTTTATCAACCGCAAAAAGGTCGACATCAGTGGAATTTGAACTCAGAATGTAAAAAGCCGGGAAAAATCCCGCTACGAAATTTGTAAAACTCACTGACGGTTCTACCTGTTCATCGCCTTTGTATTAAAAAGCAAAACAGAGGATGCATGAGACTGTTTGATAATAATTTGTCTCATCTATCTATCTATCTATCTAACTATCTATATATGTGTGTGTGTATGTGTGTGCGTGTGTGTGTGTGGTGTGTGTGTGTGTGTGTGTGGTGTGTGTGTGTGTGAGGTGTAATGGCCCAGTGGTTAGGGCGGCGAGCTGGCAGAAGGGCGGCAAGCTGGCAGAAACGTTAGCACGCCGGGTGAAATGCGTAGCCGTATTTCGTCTGTCGTTACGTTGTGAGTTCAAATTCCACCGAGGTCGACATTGCCTTTCATCCTTTCGGGGTCGATAAATTAAGTACCAGTTACGCACTGGGGTCGATGTAATCGACTTAATACTTATGTCTGACCCCTCTATGTTTAGCCCCTTGTGGGTAATAAAGAAATAGGTTAGGGCAGCGAACTCGCGGTCGGAGAATCGCTGTTTCGATTCCCAGACTGGGCGTTGTGTGTGTTTATTGAGCGAAAACATCTAAAGCTCCACGAGTCTCCGGCAGGGTAGTGGCGACCCCTGTTTTATTCTTTCGCTGCAACATTCTCTTACTCTTTCTTCCTGCTTCTTGAGCAACGCTGCGATGGACTCCCGTCTCCTCCAGCTGGGGGGGGGGGGTGCACATACGCCACAGAAACCGGGAAACCGGGCCCATGAGCCTGGCTTGGCTTGAAAATGGCGCACAAATAAATTATATATATATATATATATATATATATATATATATATATAAATATATATATACCGATATATATATATGTATGGAGATAAATATAAATTGATCAGTTAAATGGGGTCGACTCGTTCTGTGGATCATGTCAATTGTGGCTAAGTGTTGTTATCTGTTTTCGGTTTTCAGTATCAAAATTAATGAAAATAGGTAGTTATTTACTTGATACAAGTAAAATATTTCGGGAAGATTTCGATCACATGTTGAGTTCAAGTTACAATTATTACAATTATCGGTACTTCATGTTTAGTTTAATTTTTTTTTTTTTTTAAACTAATTATATGAAATATTTTGAAATTATTCATACAATTTTAGGGAGTTATGGACTATCAAAGTTCTGGTGTATTTTCATCTATTAGAGTTGTACAGAAAAATCATCTGTAAATAAATCTTTACTGCACATATATTTTGTAAGCGATATCTTTGAATCAAGCGGATAACAAACGATGTTTTGTTGCTTTCATTATCAACTAAATTAGCCTGCAATTGACCCAATTAATATTTTCTTAATCCACTTGAACTGAGTTGCTTTCATTGAATAATTTAAAGTCCGTAAAAGTCATTGTCGGAACTTATGAATCTGATTACACTTGAGTAATTAAAAAAACATCTAAAACGATAGAAAAACATCATAGGCGATACATCAAACGAGTGTCCTGCTGATAAATATCAATAACAAAAATTTGCTTAGACTTAGTGGAACGAACTTTGAAAAATTATGTATTTGTAAAACGCACTAAAAATTAAGAAGGAAAACATTTTTGTTTTATTTACATGACTCTGATACTTTACTGTTGACACAATACAGAATTCTAATTCTTCGCTGGCAGTACTAATTCAGTTGATTATATTTCTTTTATTCTTTCTTTTACTTGTTTCAGTCATTTGATTGCGACCATACTGGAGCACCGCCTCGAAGGGTTTTAGTCGAACAAATCGACCCCACTACTTGTTTTTTAAGCCTAGTACTTATTCTATCGGTCTCTTTTAGCCAACACCGGTTGTTAGGCATTGATGGAGAAGGGGACGAACACAGACACAAGGACAAACACATAGATATATACCAATGCATATATGAGGCGGGCCTCTTTCAGTTTCTGTCTACCAAATCCACTCACAAGGCTTTTGTCGGTCCGAGGATATAGTAGAAGACAATTTCTGAAGGAGCCACGCAGTGGAACTGAAACGTATTAACTCCGTATGAGTGAGGGTGCGTAGCGTAGTGGTAAGTGTGCTGCACTCAAGTTTGTGAGCTCGTGGGTTCAATTCCAAGACCGGGTGGTGTATTGTATACTTGAACAAAACACTTCATGAGCTTGGTACGCCATCCACTTATACAAATGTCGATTTGATGGATTGAATGATCACAAATATTTAATCACTATAAACAAATCATCTGTGCATATTGTATACGCACTTGTGTAAACACACACACATATACACACACACAGATGCACACACACACACACATACACGCACACACATATGTATATGCGCATATATGCGCAGTAGCAATAGGGATACTATCGTGAAATATATATAAGTGAAAATATCAAAATATCTTAAGCAGAACTCTTCAGTATAAAACACTTCGAAACATTTTTCCCAATATATAATAGTGTGTGTATGTGTTTGTGTGTGTGTGTTTGTGTGTCTGTGTGTGTGTGTGTGTGTTGTGTGTGTGTGTGAGTGCATGTATATGCCTATGCCTGTCTTTATGTTTGGGTATGTTCCCCGCAACTTTTGATAACCAAGGTTGCTTTCTACCTTTACGTCCGCATTAATTATCGGTGGTTCGGCAAAAAAAAAAAAGAAACCCAAGATAAAAATTAAGTACCAGATTGTAAAAGAATAATAAGTATCGGGGTTCAGTTTGTTCGACTAAACCCTCCTAGGTTGTATCTCAGCATTGCTACAGCCCACTGAATTTATAAGGAAGATATATATATATATATATATATATATATATATATATATATATATATATATATATATAAGTAAGGAAAAATTTTTTAAAAATGCAGAATGCTCAAATGAAAGAAAATTTTAATAAAATGAGAAATTGATAAAATATATAAATATATATTTATATATTTTATCAATTTCTCATTTTATTAAAATTTTCTTTCATTTGAGCATTCTGCATTTAAAAAAAAATTTTTCCTTACTTATCATTTCTCCACGTGCGGTCAACACAACCCCACCATTTATTGATCTATATATATATATATATATATATATATATATATATATATATATATATAAAAGAAGGTTGAAAACGCCACTATATAAGATAAATCTTTATTTTTCTGAGAGATTTTACATGTTTCGGTTCCTCAAAAAGCAAACCTTACCAAAAATATATATTTTAAAAGTTAAGTGTAATAAAAGAAAATATTTTTTTGATAAGGTTCGTTTTTTTCAAGAAGAAACGAAACATGTAAAATCTCTCAGAAAATTAAAATTTATCTTATATAGTAGTGTTTTCAAACTTCTTATATATATATATGTGTGCATACATATGTACGCGTGTGTATGTGTATGTGTACATGTATATATATATATATATATTGATGTATACATGTTTTTGTGTGAAAATATACAGTGAGGGACAGATTAAGAGAAAGGCAAAAACAGTGATAACTGTGGTGATATAAACTATTGCAATTCTAATTAATGTTTCCATTTAGTGTCCAACCCATCGAGTGTTAAATGGCACGTCTCTTTTGGAGAATACTCTACTTCGTCAATATCCACGAAATTTGTTTCCTCGAATTTAGTCAATCAAATGTTGATATGTAACAATTGAAGAGATACATTTTCTGATCTTTGCCACAGCTGTAATCTACCTCTAAATACATAAATGTATTTTTGACATACACCTCTATAATAGGCTGCTGGGTTCTCTTGCCTCTTTGGTGAATAAACCTAAAATGCCAAGTATTATAATACATATAAGAAAGGCTGAAGACGCTCGTCCTTTATTCTCTAGAAAAACGCCGCCGCCGTGGTGATCTCATTCTCGCTCACAACATCATAAGCGGAAAGTGTAACCTCTCGAAAGAGCTGTTCTTCACTCCTGCTCCAGAGCGTCGGCTGCGAGGTCATTCCGAAAAGCTCTTTCTGCGACGATTTCATCTCAATCGAAGGAAAGTGGCTTTCTCCGTCCGGGTTGCGGATCCGTGGAACAAGCTGCCAGACGAGATGGTGAAGATGCCGACGACCGCTTTGTTCAAAGTCTCCCTTGACCTCAAGTGGCCTGAACTCTTTACATGAACACCACCCTGTAAATAACTCCATGTCCCCCTACATGGCCTTGCTTTTTGCTTTTTGAGCCAAAAATTAACTAACTAACTAACACATAACATAGTAATGTTATTTTATATATTTCACGTACACACCATAAATGAACTGATGATTAGGGCGTTCTATATGACTCTACGATTTTTAATAATAACTAAGAGGTCACACTAAGGTGCAAGCAGAGAACGTTTTACTTTTCGAGACAGCGAAGATTGCTCCGAAAACAAAAGTAAGAAAAACAAAGTAAACCTTTATGAAATTCGAATTGTAATTGAAAATGAGACAACTAGAATACCAGAAAGGATTTTATCTGGTGCTGTAGTGATTCTAACTCTACAACTATTGTTTTCTTTCATTTATTTATATGCTTTCATAATTTGAAGAAAGATATACAAGCACAAGGCCACACTTTCACTTAACATCGTTTCTAATTCTTCACTGGTGCTTTATTTCATAGAATTCTGAAGGATGAAATGTAGAGTCAAACTTAATAGCCATTGAATTCACAACGTAAAAGGACGTAACTAATTGCCGCAAAGTAATCGTTAACTTGCGTTCTACTGGCATTGACATAGGGTAATGATGATAATAATAATAATAATAATAATAATAATAATAATAATAATAATAATAATATAATAACAACAACAATAACAAGTATAAAGATCTCTTGAAATAGAAATTTGCAAAATGTGGAACCTCAAGACTAAAACAATACATGTTGCCATAGGTGCCCTGGGAATGATAGCAAAAGGGGCTGATTGTTTACTATCTCAGATACCAGGAAACTCCAAAATTCAAATGATAGTGCTCATGGGAACTGTCCATATCCTACGTAAAATACTGTCTATGTAATCTCAAATTTTAAAACAAACCCATAATTTTCTTATGTTTTCTTAAATATTCTCTAGAAGAATACTCTGTGCAAAAACCAAATATACAACACTCTAGGCATAACACCAACATGAACTTCTAACTTGTCTCTTGAGATCTTTGCGTGAGGCCTGGAGCCAACTTGTACAAATACAAAGGAAAAGTCAAACAATAATAATAATAATAATAATAATAATAATAATAATAATAATAATAATACCAATAATAATAATAACAACAACAACAAAAACAATAATAGTAATAATAATAATAAATACCCAGATGTAGTACGGGGCAGTGGCTCTTATGTCTCCCGATCTTAACTGATTGGAAGTTTTATCATGTACATTGTTTTGTCTTGGTATAAAAGATGGGCTATAGCAAATATTCTGCTCAATACCACAGATTTGTTTGTCAGTTGCTTGACCATAACCTGATGAGCATGTCACTTAGTGGCTGACGATATTTGCATCTCTGATCACGAGCAGAAGTAGTGGGGGAGCATTATAGCCATGTGTTGAGAGGGATTCTTTGGGGTTTGAATAATTCACCTCTGGAAACATGAGTATCTTGTTCATCATCTTTAAACAGCCCTTATTCAGGGACCTTTTGAGCGGTGTGGGCTACTCGACCAGAAGAAAATTCTAACTGGGCCCCACCTGCAAGGTCGTGTGCTGTTTATCTTGAAATGAGATCATCATGTCGCGCACATATGGTTGTGATGCATGTGCCTGGTGTACTCTATCAGACGGGTAGTCATGATGGGTATACTGGGCTTTGTATATTTTTACCCCAGTGTCACTTTGAAGGCATGCACTGCTCTTTCACTCAATAATGTTAATAATAAACATTTGTGCTATAGGCACCATGCCAGAAATTTTAGGGAAAGAGCCTAGTTGAATACACCTACCCAAGTACGCAACAGAAGCTTATTTTATCGACCCCGAAGAATGAACGGCAAAGTCAACCTCGGTGTCATTCGAAATCAGAACCCAAAGTTCGAGAGGAAATGCTACTCAGAATTTTCTGCGTTGCGCTAACAATTTTGCCAGTTCAGAATTTCCCATGTAGGTCACCTTAATATAATAATTACAGAAAACAAACAGTAGAAATATAGAGTAGATGTAGCGGTATTATTGATTCTCACCTTACTGGAATCTGGTTCCACATGATGTGTCCTGCTGCGGTGTTGATGCTTGACGTAGCTCGGTCCTCCACACATATGTGGGTGATATCTGGAAATGACGTAACCGTTAGTCGAACCCGGATGAGCTAACATTTCCATACCTGTGATAGCAACGAAGCAGAGCGTCAAAGAATGTCTAGACACCATATGAAAGTTTCATTATGTTCTTTATAAAATATCTAGTTTTGAATCATTAGTAATAGAAAATCTGTGTTGCAGATTATTTACTTTTTATCCCAACAGATGAAGTTATAATTAAAATAAAACCATTTCTGTGTCACTTTTCTAGCAATCACGTAATTGAGAGAATCTTACCATTACCGTCTATTCATGGAATTTCAATGAATTCTTCCTGTTTTATTGGAGTGTGTTCATATTTAGCTGACAAGCTTTTGTATAGAAATTTCTAGTTAATATTTTGTTTTACTTGAAATGAAAAATTTGAAAGTAAGTAACCGTCTAACAACATAGACAAAAACACTATTTGAAAATTATAAGCATATAATTTAAGAATCAGAAATTTATCATCAAAAATAAATTAGAGAGGATGACAACTCGACAGAATGTGTAATGTTTTACGTTTCTTGCCCTTTGTGTAATCATTACTTTATAACTGGCTTAATTTTAATTGAAACAATTATATTTTTTTTACAAGACTATCATTAACGTGACGATATTAATATGATAAAGTTATAGAAATTCTATTGATATTAAACTGCAGTCCTAAATACATAACTTAGAACTAGTTCAACACTGTATTGATTACACAGGCTATTAATTCTAAGCTTAGGCAGAAGCAGCAGGGTTTGTTGGTGATGTACAACGAATTTTGTGTATTATCATTTGTAACGTCAGTTGTTTCAGCGTCACATCATCATCATAGTAATTTTCACTGTTACTCATAGAAGAGTTTTCTCACCAAACGCAATAATTGTAAGTAAATGTATTTAGGGAATGTTGGCATACAAGAAGGTTATTCCATATAATCAGAGAAAATAGTTTAATTGCGCAAGTTATTTTCTTGCTAAATCTTCGAAGCCCCCCTTTCACCCGAAGGTCTCTGGGAAACACATAACAACAGAAATGAGGTGTAAGAACCTATGGCGTCATGAAGACGTCAGTTCCTGCTATATGCCAACACCCAAACTGCCAAATTAATGACATTAATGTTAAGACTATGGTGTCTAACAACTCCTAATCTCCGAAGAGATAATTGGGGTAAAAACAACCGGTTTCCGATTTTTCCCATCGACACACAGGCACGCACACACACGCACACCGCGCACAAGCACAACAAAGCACAAAACAACATACTGACAATACAACATACACACAAACAGAAACAGAAACTCATAGACACATGTGCACGTAGAAGAAAATGTGTCTCAGTTTACACTGATGTGCAAAAACTTGCAAGCCTATGTGCTCATCCTTAGCCATATACACGAGCAGACATGTAAATTTTCTTTATTTCACATACAGGCCTAGGAGAGGCTGTATGGTAAGTAACTTGCTTACAAACCACATGGTTCCGGGTTCAGTCCCACTGTGTGGCACTTTCGGCAAGAAACTGAAAGAAGCCCGTCGTATATATATTTATATGTGTGTGTGTGCGTTTGTGTATGTTTGTGTGTCTGTGTTTGTCCCCCCAATATCGCTTGATAACCGATGTTGGTGTGTTTACGTCCCCGTAACTTAGCGGTTCGGTAAAAGAGACCAATAGTCCTGAGGGTCGATTTGTTCGACTAAAGGCGGTGCTCCAGCATGGCCACAGTCACATGACTGAAACAAGTAATAAGGTAAAAGAGATACATATCAGTAATTCTTCCTATATGTTTGTGTGTATCTGCGCATGCGTGTGCATGCTTTTGCGTGAGCGTCTAAAGAAGAACCATTGTCTATTTATGCATTTTTATATTACATTGCGCACATAATGTAGTGATATTTCAAAGTAAGATGAAAGTCTAAGCTCTCTTCCTTTCATTCCATATTCTTCTTCCCTGCCAGAGTATCAAGTAATTGGAAATTATACGTTAATTACTTCATTAGATACCGGAAAGAAATGGTAACACATTATTGCATTTAGTAATATAATAGACGGCAAACATAACGCTCACACACTATTTCCCTGAGTAAATCCTCTTTGATATCCTAAAACATTTATCTTCGTAATACCTCTTTCAATCAAATGTTAGAGTTGCAGGTCAACAACAATCTTATGTAATGGCGTCTCCTGTTTGACTTTCTGGAAAACTGTTGTACTTTGTTATATTATATTTTGTCATTCTCATACATTGACATAAATTTTCTCTTCCTTCAAAGTAATATATTCCCATCCTTTATATGTATTTTTTTTTTCTCTTACGAGTTCTCTCGTGTCATTTCTTGTTCTAGCATTTAGCATCTCAATTAAGAGAATCACAGACCTTGTTGTGGTTGAACTTAATCCTCACCTTTTACTGCTTTTTCCTTTATTCTCCCTTCCATTCCCTCTCTGTCTCAGCCTCACTCATCCTTTCTTAGCACATATCCATTTACTTTGGTTATTTTCCATTATATTCTCTTTTATTTATTGTAA
Organism: Octopus sinensis; assembly: GCF_006345805.1. Taxonomy (NCBI): domain Eukaryota; kingdom Metazoa; phylum Mollusca; class Cephalopoda; order Octopoda; family Octopodidae; genus Octopus; species Octopus sinensis. The sequence goes on from NC_042997.1 coordinate 190,217,406, forward strand.
TACTATTCATATATTTCTTTAGTTTAATTGCGAGTGAGGTAAGCAGCGCGGTACTGTGTGTGTTCTGGCTACCTCTCGTGTTCCCTTCCCACTATGCTTTCGTTGCATTCCTCCTTCTTCCTCATTCTCTTCTCACTTCCCCAATATTTCTATCTTTCGATCTATCATCTTCTTTCAACCTGTCTGCAAACGCACTCACACAAAAAAACCTGCGTAAATTTTCGTTTCTCATAGGCGCTTCTGCTACCCCCATATCTCGCTCTTCCATTCTCCCACATGTCATCTCGTTTAATGTCACCCTGTGTCCTTTTCTGCTTTACTATCTAACAGGTTCTTCTTTAAGCTTATTAGTGCATACTTAACAAGGCACGAATAATCACGAAGGCGCCGGTATTTTCATACGTCTATGTATTAATATACATAGCCACTTTCTGAATGCTGCATATTCCAAGTGATACACACACACACACACACACACATAAACACGTGCACACAAACACACACATATCGCGATGCATGACCAATATTGGCCATTTATTACTTGCAACTTCACGTCGTACTTTCACGCAGTCATACACACACACAAAACCAAACACAGTCTTTCAAGCACATTAACACACATATGCATAGACAGACTGTTTCCTCAAACCTACATGAACGTGAGTGGATGTCTAAGTAGACAAAATTATCTGAGTATATATATATATATATATATATATACATACATATATGTGTGTAACTACGTGCATACATATACATACATATATATGTATGTATATATATAAATATATACACACACACATATATATAAGTATATATGTGTATAGAATTTTATGCTTCTCTGTGTGTATATTCAGACATACCTACATATATATATATACATACATTTATATATATATATATACATACATACATATACACATATATATATCCTCATTTGTGCAAGTGCATTGGAGCAATTACGGTTGTATTAAACAGTAATTATGATATCCTTAAGATATATTACTTAGCTTTTCCGCTTTTCCCTAATTAACAATGACCTCTACTAAAGAATACTCAGAAAATGTGACATTGCGCGCATTTCAAAAATTCCCTAAACCTAATAAGTAAACGAAAATTAACACAACATTACTTCATTTCTTCAGAAAATAGCGAAAAAAGTCAAAGTTAAAATTATAATATTATTCCTGAGGATAATCGAATGATGTGGTTTTGGTTGCGTTTTCATTATAAAATACTTCGTAACATTCTGATAATTTTAACACTTTCTATAATATCATGTACATTTCTGATCAAAACTATTTCGGTTCATATCGTATATCAATGCTACAATGATGATCAATCAAACTTTTACGCTATGTACGATATATTTCATGTGGTACTAAATATTTAGCTATATACGTTTTTCTATCATTAACGTAAAATACTTTCTCACTTCCCAAGCGTTAAACTAATACATCTGTTTGTTGTGTACACACCCGTCTTCGTCTTTTGTTTATTTTTTTTGTTTGTTTTTTTTTTGTAAATTTTCATTTTATATATACACAAACACACATATCGATAGATTTTTTTGTTTTTTCTTGTTTCAGTCATTTGACTGCGGCCATGCTGGAGCACCGCCTTTTAGTCGAGCAAATCGACCCCAGGACTTATTCTTTGTAAGCCCTGTACTTATTCTATCGGTCTCTTTTGCCGAACCGCTAAGTTACGGGGACGTAAACACACCAGCATCGGTTGTCAAGTGATGTTGGGCGGGGGTCGGAAACAAACGCAGACACACAAACGCCACACGCATATATATATACATATACATATATACGACGGGCTTGAAAAATTCTTGAAACCTGAGATTATCTCCCTTTCTTCTTTGGAGCTGGAACCAATTACCACCAAGTGATTGTTTTACCAAACCCACATAGTTTTCCATACGCTATGGTATTGCTATAATTTTTAAAAACTGCCAGAATCTACTAAGACCAGACAAACATTTTATAAAAGTGAAATATCATGTATGTATGTGTAAAAGCGTGAAAGCGCTGTGTTTTAAGGATAAATCATCCATAATCACATTTAATTAAGGAAACTAGTGTTAGGCATAAAGTATTTCTAGGCACAATAAAATTAATCAAGTTTAAAATTTAAAGCAAAAATATATAAATAAAATTTATTTAACGGAGTAATACAAATGGTAAGTAAAACATGGTGTACATCTTAAAATAAACGTACGAATTCTGCTTTTTCTTTTTCATAAATCGTAAATCTTTGAAAATTAATAGCTTCATTTTAGTTTCAGGTCTCATTACGTTTCCGCTATTTTTTCCTTGCATTTATACAGAAAGACACTGAGAATTGAACTTAAATATAACTTCATGAATGTTTTTTCTTACTAAAATAATGCTTGCTAATGATTGTTCAGCTATTACAAAATATCAGCAACACTAATTATAAAAGAAGAAACTTTAGAAACTAAGACAAGTTTTATTTAAAGCTTGACTACTATAAGATATACATCAAGAACAAACTGAATATCTATTTCTTTACTACTCACAAGGGGCTAAACATAGAGAGGACAAACAAGGACAGACAAACGAATTTAGTCGATTACAATGACCCCAGTGCGTGACTGGTACTTAATTTATCGACCCCGAAAGGATGAAAGGTAAAGTCGACGTCGGCGGAATTTGAACTCAGAACATAGCGGCAGAGGAAATACCTATTTCTTTACTACCCACAAGGGACTAAACACAGAAGAGACAAACAAGGACAGACAAACGGATTAAGTCGATTCTATCGACCCCAGTGCGTAACTGGTATTTATTTAATCGACCCCGAAAGGATGAAAGGCAAAGTCGACCTCGGCGGAATTTGAACTCACAACGTAACGCAGACGAAATACCGCTAAGCATTTCGCCCGGCGTGCTAACGTTTCTGCCAGCTCGCCGCCTTTCAACAACACATTGAATATCTTTCTATCTAAGGTTTGCTTTACGCGCAACCTTGATATAACTATAGCAGAGACACCAGAGACGTGGCTCTAACATTTTAAATAATAGCAGTTCAATACGATACTTCAGGAATAAAGGAAGTTAAACATAGCAGATTCGATTTAATTCCTCTCAAACGTAAATTACGTTAAGCTTTTGAAATGCCTTTGTGTCTTCAAACTCCTACTAGATTTGGAGTTGAATACCTCTCGTATTCCCCTAAGATTTTAAACTACTTTAAATTACGTTCGTTTTAACTTGTAACGTAAGCTTGTTCTGTTCTGTAGTATCACACCTGCCATCTTTTATATAGACTGCCGAGCGTAGCAAAAACATCGTTGAATGACAAAATAACAGAGTAATGAATAGAAAAGCACCAGCAGTTGGGCGTGCAGTTTCTGTCAAAATTTGATATTTATTTCCTTAAGATACAAAAGGCCTTTTGTCGAAAATGACATTGATAAGTGCTGAGCCCTTACGAAACTATTATCTCCTTATGGAAATGATGGCATTACAAATGTTACAATAAAATGTTACATAATTTACTGATGTGGGTTTGAAGAACAAAATTTAGTTTAATCATACTCAGGTGCACAAATAGAGTAGAAACGTTTCGTAAACTGAAAAAAGGCAAATGAACGTGACAGGTGAATTTATTTAGATGCCATATAACATATACTTTTTGATTAAAAATTCTAAAAGAAAAAAATAGTCATCAGGTATAGAGATACACAAATACTCACACACATACAAACAAACGTACATATATACCAGATAACTTTATTTTTGTCCTTATATATGCATGTTGGTATATATGTATGTATGCATGTACATACATACAACACTGCAACTCTGCAACACTGTATATAAATTCTCTACTGGGAATGACCAGGTTTAAAAATCTGCTGGATCTCACTCATAAGGGAATCTTACATTGCTTATAAACTCTGTATTTGGAAGGACTCATATTAAACTCTGTTGGACTTTTGGACTTTACTCATAGGATATTGGAATATTGAATATATACCATTATGCCTATAAAATGCATTTCCAACTTCAATGCCCATACATATCTTACATCTATTTTCTTTCCTCCACTTCACTCTCTATTTAGTATCACATCTAAACTAACTATGATTTAACTATCCTCTCACACCGTCTCCGATGAAGGGATATCTTTAATAAATATCCTAGAAACAGCTGTAAGATCTTCTATCTATAAATGCTCTAATATCTACACAGCCTTGGTTTTTATCTTATTACACAAAAAAATTCTTATATATATATATGCATATATATGTATATTAGATTGCCACCCACTTAATTGAGTAACATAATTATGTATCGTATTCCCAATAGGTAATAAAATTAAGACGATATTTGTTCAAATATTGTTTTAAAAACTACCTAATGAAAACAAGAAATAAATTGCTATTTCCATATATTTGTTCGATATTTGAATGCATTTTGTCAATATTAGGATCTCCAATAGCTGAAACATGCTGGCAATCATAGTAATTAAATATGCAAAATATACTGTTACCATGCAGCTATGCATATCTTAGAATATTTTATTGAATTTTGCCTTGTGTGCGATTGATTTCTAACCGGTAAATGTCTAACCGGTAGTATATCCAAGTAATAAAATATAAAATGTAAAGCTTATAAAATCCTAGAATAACCACTTAACCAATAATATAAAATGATTTTTTTCGCCCTTTTCAAGCCTAGCCAGGCTCATGGGCCCGGCTTCCCGGTTTCTGTGGTGTATGTGCCCCCCCCCCAGCTGGACGGGACGCCAGTCCATCGCAGCGTTATTCGAGAAGCAGGAAGAGAGAATGATAGAAAGTTGTGACGAAAGAGTACAACAGGGGTTGCCACCACCCCCTTTCGGAGCCTCGTGGAGCTTTTAGGTGTTTTCGCTCAATAAACACACACAACGCCCGGTCTGGGAATCGAAACCCCGAATCCGCTGCCCTAACCACTGGGCATATAAAATGTAGAGAAACAAAATAGAAAATTATATTTTTACTTCAAGAAATAAAACAAATAAACTGGATTGTTTTACTCCTGTAGTTTTTTCTTAATCTGTTGAGGCAGTAGATCTGTATGACCTATATTCCATTTCAAGGACATCCGATATTGATAGGGGAAGAAGGAAATAGAATCCATCGCTCAAGAAGTAGGGGTTAAACTAGGAGAGATATTAAGTCTATCAATCAAATTTTCTGACATACTATTACAGACAATATAGTAATCAATCATGCAAATTGTTCTAAATTATCCAGTAAATATCCAGTATAATGTATTGATACTAAAGAAAAAATACGTATTCAGATAATACTAATAAATCGTGTGAAGCAGTGTTGTTACAGTGACTACGCTTTTACCTTCTGTCTATCATTGAATTCCAAGAGTGTGCTAGAAATGATCAGTACTAAAATCCAATACAAATGAATTTATTACTGCTGCAGATATTTTAAAATCAGGTCGACAAATTATTAAATTAGATGCAAGGTTTCCTTTCGGTATGCATTCACTTTTCACAGCGATTGTAATCCATGCAGAAAATTAATTACGTGTTCTTTAATATAACAGATCAAGAATAAATTATTCTTCTCTCACCAGCCAATTGTTGTTATACACGAAATCTTTACCATCTTATCAAGATAGGCTTTCGAATGCACTTTGATTAATATTGGGGATCTTTTCGGTTTGAACGGCAGTTTTTAACATAATTTCTAGGTAACTAAAAAAATTTTAAACTTCGTATACTGGTAGAATGTGTTTATAAAACATCTTTTTCTCTTGGCTTTAATAAGAAAATTCTATAGTTTGTAAGATATTTGTTGTTGTTTTTCTTCAATTTCTGCAAGTTCAACCAATCAGTGACGTCTATTGAGCTAAAAATCATTCTGTGCCGTATGAATATGTCCCTCGTTTAAGAAACAGATTGGGTTTATTTACATTTCTGAAGAAAAAAATATACCCTTCCCCTCACTCCTAACCCTAACTAACCCTAACTAACCCTAACCCTAAAACAGATTGAAATGCAATAGATCGATGCTAGGGTCATAATTATGGGTGACAATTTCATATGACACCGCTAGAAAAAACTGCCGTTCAAACCGAAACGATCCAATATTGGATATTAGCAATGAAACCTCATCCTTATTGCGATAATTTGTACTTTATATACAAACTGTGTACTTCATAGTTTGTATATAAACTATAAATTCTCACAGTAAAGATGAATTTCCATTGCTAATATTCACAGATTCTCACTCGATACAAGGCATTAGCAATGATTTTTAAAAGTTTTGTAAACATATTTCAAGAATTCACTACACGAAACATAAAGATTAATATCTCTTCGAAATAATTTTGGTCGGTTCGAATCTAACTACGATCAGTTAATTTCACATTTTTGGGTTCCTAACTTAGAATTGGGAACACAATTTAGATAATTTCCCTTCAACACGTTTATTTTTACAATGGGTGCAGACATCACTATGTGCCGAAGGAGCCATTTCGCGAACACTGGATTCCGGGTTCTATATTACTATGTAGCACACATAGCTTCTATGAAAGCCATGGACAAAATCAGGTGAAAAGTTTGGTAGACGGAACTGTTCACAAGCTTCATGTGTGTGTGTGTGCGCGCGTTTGCGTGTGAGTGCTTGTGTGTCTATGCATATGTGTGTCCGGGGGGGGGAGTGTGTACGTGTCTGTGTGTGTATGCGTGAATGTATGTTTGAATGCATGCTTGTATGTGTATGTGTGTACATGTGTGTGTGTAATGACTAGAGATGGCTGAAGCAGTCCATCGACAAAATACTTCATGTAATTTCGTTCTGCCTCTGTTATTTCTTTGAACGCTCACAGGCATTGCCATGTGTCCTTTACGGAATCAATAATCATGTACCGTCCTATATACTGGGTTTATAAAAATCAAATAAAATCCTTGAAAGCATCACTACAGCAGCTACAATCCAATGATGACACCAGTAACACACAATCAAGGATATCAAAAATATATAACCCATTTACTTTTCTCTTTTACTTGTTTCAGTCATTTGACTGTGGTCATGCTGGACCATCGCCTTTAGTCGAGCAAATCGACCCCAGGACTTATTCTTTGGAAGCCTAGTAGTTATTCTATCGATCCCTTTTGCCGAACCACTATGTGACGGGAGCGTAAACACACCAGTATCGGTTGTCAAGCGATGTTGGGGGGGGGGACAAACACAGACACACACATATATATATATATACGACGGGCTTCTTTCAGTTTCCGTCTACCAAATCCACTCACAAGGATTTGGTCGACCCGAGGCTATAGTAGAAGACACTTGCCCAATTTGCCACACAGTGGCAATGAACCCGGAACCATGTGGTTGGTAAGCAAGCTACTTACCACATACCACTCCTACGCCTTAATAAAATAAATTAGGAATAGATTTTGCTCAACAGAATATATTATTGGACTTTATTATTTCTTTACACAAATTTGATTTTCTTTCAAAATATTCTGCTCTCTTGAAACTGAATTTGTTTTTCTTGCAAAGAATGTGGTTTTATCTATTATCCCTTTAATAATATTAAATGAAATTCCTATTGTCATACATTAATCAGAATTTTAAAATCAAAATTGTGGATCTTATCTTTGCCACGATACGTTGAGGTTGAATATGATAGGCATTCCTATACCATTCCTTTACCACCAAATGTGAATAAGCGTCAAAAGAAATATCTTGGAAGCTAACCTAATTTATGTTCAAAGATTTCAATTGTATACTTCAAGAAAATAGAAGATAAACTTCAAATTTGTTTGGATTTATTAAACTTTAATCCTTGTCTTACCCAAAATACACTCTATTTTAAGTAGTTACCATAAATTATTGATAAAATCTACAGTATATCGACTGACCATCGGAAAAAAAATAAATGGCTAATGTTGTTGAACGCCTTATTTTCTTTTATAAGAAACACGTCACTTCAAGTAGAAAAATTTTAACATAGACAACATTTTTATTCCCCGGCAGCACTGAAAAGTTAAATGACAGATTTATCAAATCTTTAAGACAGCTGTCACTCGTCTTTGACTTCTAAGCACATTAAATTTTGTCACGCGTTTCACAGCACATATAAACTACATTCTTCATATTCTGAACTCACAAGTAAATTATATTACATAGAAACGTAGAATTAAGTATACTCTATAAGGATATGATTGTTATTATTTACCAGTTAGAATATACAATTAGTAGTCATACACAAATTTTGCCAGAGTGGGCGCTACAAGAAAATTTGAAAGGGTAAATCGAAAATATTTAGTAAATTCACTGAGTGAAGCTTTAAAGTACAAAGGTCGTCCCGAACGTAATGCAAAATCGGGTGAAACAGTTTTATATCTATTTCAAATTGTACGTGTTGGTTTCAAATTTTGGCACAAGTCCAGCAGGTTTTTGGTGTTCAACTGGTTCTTATTTTATCGACCCCGAAAGGATAAAAGGCAAAGTCGACCTCGGCGGAGTTTGAACTTAGAATGTAAAGACTGACGAAATGCTGCAAAGCATTTTGAACGAAGTTCTAACGATTCTGCCAGTTCACCGCCTTTCAAATTGTACGTGTTGGTAGAGTAATTCTTCGTCCTGCTTTTCATTACACGCAAATAATGGGTTCCCTGAAGAAACAACTTGTCGTGATTGATATGAATTCAGGCCCTCCGACATCTACAGAAAGTTACAGTTTATTCACGGTACAACACCTTTGACAAAAGTAATGTAAACAAATGTATAAAGATGTTTAGAAACGTTGTAATCATCACTGAAGTAAAACTTTTTTTTAGAAGCACTCCGTCGGTTACGACGATGAGGGTTCCGGTTGATCCGAATCAACGGAACAGCCTGCTCGTGAAATTAACGTGTAAGTGGCTGAGCACTCCACAGACACGTGCACCCGTAACGTAGTTCTCGGGGATATTCAGCGTGACACATAGAGTGACAAGGCCGGCCCCTTGAAATACAGGTACAACAGAAACAGGAAGTAAGAGTGAGAGAAAGTTGTGGTGAAAGAGTACAGCAGGGATCACCACCATCCCCTGCCGGAGCCTCGTGGAGCTTTTTTTAGGTGTTTTCGCTCAATAAACACTCGCAACGCCCGGTCTGGGAATCGAAACCGCGATCCTATGACCGCGAGTCCGCTTCCCTAACCACTGGGCCATTGCGCTTCCACGAAGTAAAACTAGACAATAGGAAATAATCAACTGCAAACATTGACATGAATCATTCGTGAGTTGACTAATTCATTTTCACGGAGAGACGAGATGAAATCCGTGCGATTGTTGAACAGCTGAACGATGAGCTCAGTGCATTATATGACGATAGAATACATTGGAAAAGCGTGTGTAAAGTGAGCACGTTAGAAGCTGACACCCGATTTGTTGGGTGGAAAGGTTGATGTCTATTTGACTAGATGGAAGCGTTTGAAACTAATGAAGATACACTTTTACCGATCTTGGGGCAGAGGATGGAAATTGGTCGTATCTTTATGATCCAGAAATAAAGGTTCAATTCACGAAACGGTGTCATGCCTCTTCTCAAAATCCTAAGAAAATTACGAGTCAACATTCGGCATAGAAACTCATGACGACCGTTTCGGAGGCCAAGGAGAGTGTAATTCTCCTTGACTTTCTAGAACGTGGCTTCACAGTGACTAGCGAGCGAAATAATGAAACAGCCAAGAAGCTTGGTGAAACTATTACGAGAAAACAAAACGAATTAAGAACTTGAAAATGATCCATATTCACCCTGACAATATTTTTGGCAACAAATCAGGAACGGCAAAGAAGGCCAGTCATTGTTTCTCCTTTCATCGTTCAAGAAAGATCTGGTTACCACAGATGTTCACATGCGGGACAAGTTTTCAGAAAGAACATCTTGATGATACGGACAACGTGAATTTGGGCACGACAGTGCACGAATGAACGTTTTTAAAGAGGATACGGGATTTGGGTTTAACGATGGCACCAAAGCATTGTTGGCAATAGAAACTGTGTTTTCTAGTATTTTCGTTTAGAGGAATGGGAAACTTACTAACGTGTGCATTCTAAGGGACTTATGTCAGTCAATGAAAAAGTTATGTCAACATATGTATTACTTTCGGAACAACCTTGTACTATAAGACATACAAATGTTAACAAGAAATATATATACACTAGATGTATATATGAATGTTCATATGAGTGTGTGTGCGTGTGTGTGTATGCGTTCATGTGTAATGTATATGTATGTCAGTGTATCTGTGTGTATGTGTGTTTGAGAGAGAGAGAGAGAGAGAGAAAATATAAAACTATATATATGTGATATACAGAAAAAGTGTCTCTTCTTTTTAATGTCTAAAATTTTTCTGTCTCTCAATAGGAGTAATTTATTTACGAATTTAAAGTTATCGTAAAACGATGAAAGGAACTGGGATAAAATCAGCTAAATTTGCTTAAATACTGTACCCCTAGTGACTGAAATAAGGAAGTGTAGAGTGAATAATTTAGTCCTAAACATGCCACTAAATAAGGGCCAAACACAGTTGTGATATTTTTGAACAATGATATACAAGATCACGACATGTCAAATTTCTCTAAACAACAACTAACAGTAAGAAAATGGTTAATATACATAGTTAATAAGGATCTCATAAGTAACCAAATTATTACTAGATTTTCTTACACACACACACAAACATACACAGACACACACAGACACACACACAAATGCACTCTCGCTCTTACACACACATATTATTATATTATGATATTCATAATTATGGCGTCACTGAGTTGTCAAGTATAGCGATTTCTTTTCAAACTAAAAAGGAGATATTTATCAATCAATGTTAATGAGAACATTCCAAAACTGTTGCATTTAATGAGAATTCTACAAATATACAATGCTGTGTGAGTTTTATTCTTTAGTTTTGATCTTTGTGTTTATACATTAGAGCGTATCATAAAATATCATAATATGCTAAAAGCAAATAATTTGGGATGCGTACTATCTGCATTGAAGACAATAATCAACTTAACATATATAATACCGTGATCGTTATAAAATGCTAATTGAAATAAGCTGCCGATTCAGTAAGGACGGTATTCTACTGATATCATGTGCAGAATTTTCATGGTGACAATTATTAGCGGCACTTCTTGCGGCTCCTTCTGTTCTGAGCTCAAATACTATCATAATCAAGTTCACTTTTTTATCATTTCGGGGACGGTAAAATAAAGTATCAGTGAAGTACTGGAGTGGATGCTATAAGTAAACTTTCCGCTGACAATTGCTGGCCTTGTGCGAAAATGAGAAAGGATAATTTTTCTCGCAAGCATGGAGACAAAGTTAAAAATTTGTTCCGTTTATTGGTTTCCGAATCCAATCATAGAACCCATCATATTTGGAAAAGTCACATTCTTTGTGTGTGTATGTAGGATGAATGGACGAGAAGAAAAAGTAGAAAACTTACTCTATTTCCATTATTTACATTATTTACATTTGACGATATTTGTCCTCATCTTGTTTGTTGTTAACACAAGGTTTCGGCTGATATACCCTCTAGCCTTCATCAGGTGTCTTAGGAAAATTTCGAACATAGTTTCTCATTCCTAAGGTATGTTTCGATGTTGTTGTCGTTATTATCATCATTATTATTATTATTATTATTATTATTATTATTATTCAGTTCACTGCCTAGAATCGAACTCAGAATCTTGGGGTTAGTAGCCCACGCTCATATATATATATATATATATATATATATATATAGATAGATAGATATATAATTCGTTACTACTTGTCATATTAATAATAATGATAGCATTCATCTCCAGAAACTACAAGCTGCATTTGACCATCATGCGTTGTAGATGTAAAATTCGAACCTTACTTTTATATGAGTATCCTCATCAACTCCAGTTGAGATAGCTTTCATAAAATCTAAACTAGATTGATTTAAGCCGTTTTTGAAAAATACGAAGTCGTTATAATAAATTCCTTAATGATTTCTTCTCTCACTTATTACCACCTTGAACGACCTTCATCTTTTCTTAATTATTACCCCAAATATGTCCTTCAAAATTTACTTCCCCTTTCCCCTGTTCTCGAAAATATTGTTTCCATATTTATAAAGACCCTCCAAAATATATTTCGATTTCCCCTCAAACAGTACAAACTATTTTAACCTTTTATTCTTGATTATATCCTTATAGTTTCTCTCGTTTGTTACCTCCGCTACTTATATTTATTTTAAACCCAGTATATATCGATTTGGAGCGCAATGGCCCAGTGATTAGGGCAGCAGACTCGCGGTCGGAGGATCGCGGTTTCGATTCCCAGACCGGGCGTTGTGTGTGTTTATTGAGCGAAAACACCTAAAATCTGCACAAGGCTCCGGCAGGGGGTGGTGGCGACCCCTGTTGTACTCCTTCGTCACAACTTTCTCTCACTTTCTCTTCCTGTTTCTTGAGTAACGCTGCGATGGATTGGCGTCCCACCCAGCTGGGGCGGGGGGGGGGGGGCACATACGCCACAGAAACCGGGAAATCGGGCCTATGAGCTTGGGTAGGTTTGAAAAGGGCGGCGTTTTTTTTTATATATCGATTTATATTGTGTATTTCTTAAATATAAAACAACCTTTACACGGGGCAGAAAATATTTCGACTTTACAGAAAAGGAAAAGCAATGTTATAGAAATCTTGGTCTTCCAAGTATATTCCTCAAGAAACTTAAATGAGTATCTAAATCGTGTCGCAGAATCGATTAGTTTTTTTTCTTTCTCTAGATCGCCCAACGCTCCCGATAATTAATATTGATTGCATAACTCAATACCAAACTAATATTGTTTTAAAAAGTTCATCTAAATATTAATTGAATCTTACTTTTTAATTAATAAGTTAAGCAAATACTTTAAAGGGATATTTAATATTTAAAGCACAGAAAAATTGAATATGCTATAGTTGAGTACCTTTTCTGTTTGAAGTAATGTAATTAAAGTATCAAATTTGCTTAATTTGTTTCTTTCATTAAATGTTTCCTCCAAAAATATATTCTACTTCGTTTTAAGTAGTGGCCATTCTTTGTTCATTCTGCATTAAAATATCTATTTCTTTACTACCCACAAGGAGCTAAACAAAGAGGGGACAAACAAGGCAAGAAAAACGGATTAAATCGATTACATCGACCCCAGTGCGCAACTGGTACTTAATTTATCGACCCCGAAAGAATGAAAGGCAAAGTCAACCTCGGCGGAATTTGAACTCAGAACGTAGCGGCAGACGAAATACTTATTTCTTTACTACCCACAAGGGGCTAAACACAGAGGGGACAAACAAGGACAGACAAACGGATTAAATCGATTATATCGACCCCAGTGCGTAACTGGTACTTAATTTATCGACCCCGAAAGGATGAAAGGCAAAGTCAACCTCGGCGGAATTTGAACTCAGAATGTAACGGCAGACAAAATACGGCTACACATTTCGCCCGGCGCGCTAACGTTTCTGCCAGCTCGCCGCCTTTCTACATTAAAATATATATTACTGGTTCAGTCACAGTTCATGTATGTTGTTGCTTCTCCTTATCTTGTGCCTTAAATCAGCTCTAACTGCATGCAAAACTATAAGATCCAAATACATTCCAGCCGTGGCCGAGGGGTCTGATTATGTTTAGTTAAACATAATTTATAAAGAAAGAAATATATCTCAATCATGCAGCAGTGTCTGATTTGATAGAGTTTTGGCTGCTATTTTTGAAATGCTGATCAATTGTGCAATGACTCTGACTTTGGCCCGTATTATTTTATACAGTTCTCAAAAGCATTACTATCTTTGTTGATTTTGTTTCACTCGCTGAAGTGTATACCCAAAGCTCTATGCACGAGAGAATGATATCGATTACAAAGCATTTGAACGTTTTTGTGTTTGCCTGTATTTTTTTAATATGCGATGTATTTCAGTTACGACTGTGGATTCTATATCTTTATAGCTCCCATCAGCTAAAAAATACTTAAGAAACGTAAATATTAGGAAACGTTTACAAATAAGGACGTAATAATGATGTTGTACTTATATAGATACACTAAATAATCGTTTTGAGTTCAAATATAACTGGATTCACTCAAAAGCTTTAATCTCACCGCAATCAATAAAAACAAAAAAACAATTTCTCACTCCTTCAATTTTCTTGTCGTTTTTACCAATGTAAGAAATATTATAGACGAAATAATTCATGGACCGTCTCTTTACGTAGCAATGTGTCTGGCAATGTACTCAGCATTAAATTGATTGCTCTAAAGTTTTAAACCATAACATCAAAGTAAGGAAATATATATTCCGAGCATGTATATTAGATGCAGAGTAGTCCTATATATTTAGTTTTTTATTCAGTCAGTTTTTATTTTTTTATTTTATTTTCTACTAAATTTAATGAACCATGGAACCATTATACAGCAACTTCATACTATTAAAGGATTTCTAATAAGCAAACAGATATATACATACATACATATATATACATACACTTCACTATTTTTGTTTTCATGTAGTGATTTTAAGTTTCTCTAATAAACACGTATTTTCACCTGCTTCACGAGCTATTAACTGCTAAATTGGTTAGAGTTGTTGGCAAAGTTTGAAAATAAATAACTCTCTTTACAACATGAATACATAACACTAATGATTAAAACCACACGTTTTTAATATTAACAAACCTAAATTTGAATATAAATTATTAACAGGTCTACATAAGGAGGATGATCACATGGTTTTTTTCCTCCTAATAGTTTTTCAATTAATTTTGTCTATTCTAGAAACAAATTATCGTCCATTAAACAAGAATACACATACATTAGACGTAAATTCTATAACTGTTTAATGACTATTAGTTTTAACCTTATGGCCTATTGCCAATATCAGAAACCATTCTTTAGACTGTGTATGAGGAAAACAGGGCAGAAAACAATTTGTATAAGACAATAAAAACTATAATTTGCATCAAACTAATTTAGAGGGCTTCTATTTGTTGGAATGAATGTAAAGAATTTGGATTCTGTCAACAACAGAAACACTTTGTGCTTGGCAAATACTCTTCAGTCTCGTACAATACTAGATTCAAATTCACTAATTAATTTGTATTACAGACCTGACATAGGATAATTTATAATTATAATAATTTGGACATGTCAAAGTATTTCTTGACTACTCCGAAAACCTTTATTTAAAACGATTATATAAGAGCGAAACCAATGAAAGATTGTCACGACTTGTTTAAAGATAATTGCCCATTGCTTTATTTGAGAAACCGTGAAAAGCTTTCTTTTATATAATTAATGTTATGCATAGTGTTTGGCAATGTATTATAACGCTCGTCTATATACTAACGCATCACATTTCAAATAAACATCGTATCATTGCATTCGACTGAAGTTTAAATTGAGAACTTACATGTTGAATTTGATGCAAATGTACGAAGAATAGAACGTCATAAAAAATTCAGTTTGACTCCAATTGTAACAAAGAGAAAATAATACTATAAATAAATCGCCGAGATTTACTTTTGATCTGTGGTGAATAAGTCAGAAAAATCAAATGTAGAAACAACATGAATACGTTGAGATACTGCATACCCATTTTGCAGCAACACTCTGCTCAGCAAACGAAATTAAGACATCAAGAGGAAATAATTTGAAAGAAACACTAGGTCCCAAAGGACTAACTAATTGATATTCTTAGCTGTAAAGGAGAAAGATAACAGCCTCACAATAGAATCCCTAAAAGGAAGATACGTTGAAAAAACAGAAATTACGATTAAAGAAACGAACCAAGAAAATATAAATATTAATAAGTCGCATTGAAAGGATAAATCTAACACGAGCGAAATAACAGAAGCAGAAACTGGCGTGAATTTTTAAATATAATAGAAATGAGATGCAAGAATGAAAACAATTCTAAGGATGGTAATTATACTTAAAGAGAAATCAATCTAAATGTGGGCATTAGTTAAAAATTAAAACCTATTGAGTATTTTAGTGTGAAGCAATAACAGCGACACCCAACGATAAATTGCAAGGACGAACTAGCAGCAACAATACAATAATGTGATCCTGTCATCGAAGTCTCTAAGAAAACAGATCCAAGCATCAACACTACACGACTAAACGAAACAATGTATAAAACATCCTTAGTAATTACAAAAGTAGTTGCGTAGTAACTCAGATTTACTGATATAGATCTACTTCAAATCCCAAGCAATGAGCATGAATAACTAACATACAAAAATGGTTTATCGATACTAAATAAAATCCATGCTAAAGGACAATTTTATAAAAGAGAAGATATTAGAATAGAAATTTATAAATTGACAATAACAGGATTCAAAATAGAAAACTTAAACTAATAGTTACTCGTTAAATGACAAATAATAACGCCGATTTCAAAGCAGCAACGTTAGTAAAAATGTTGTGTCGACGCCCCCAGACAATGAAGTAGACTAGCTCAATACGTAGATATAGTAGGAGAGGTCTAGACGTCAGGGAGTAGAACAGATCGGAGTCGAGTAGAGAGGCATCCGAACGTGCGACATAACAAAAAATGAATGCATGCATGTAACTAAGGTAGAAATATATGCAGGAAAAATTATGGTATATATCATATATTCGCTAAAAAAATTTTTAGAGAATATGTTAGCCCTCTTGCACAGAGTAATTAAGTTTCATTGACCGGATATTATTAAATATCCGGTTAATGAAGATTGATAGGATACTTAACAAAATCAAGGTTCGTGTGAATCAAAATTGTCAGTCTCACAGAGATGATATTGTATTCCTAAATGAATTGTGGAAATTAACTAAATATAAAGGTCTGGAAATAGAGATAGCCACAAATCATGTATACCAGCAGAAGAATCCCTACCGTAATAGATGCCTATAATGATATAGAATATGCAAATAAATACATAGAATATAATGAGACTTACACAATGTGCAGAAAATAGCATTACTTGGCACTGATGTTATTACATAAATTACTGAAAATAAAACAGAAAACACAAAACCAAAACGAAACACTACACGTACCCATAGTACATAAATTTTCTTTGGTTTTGCAACGAAAGCAAACTAGAAATATAAGGCTTCTGAAAAATATTAATAATTTATTTATATTATGAAAGTAATTATATCTCATCAATGAATTCATTCTGACGTGTTCGTATTTGTCTGTAAATATGTAACATTGACGTTTCATACGAAGATTAATATTCCATTTTGCTTTGAAGGCAGATAGTAAAACCAAATCTAATCATATTGTTTGTCGGGTTACAGTTTTCAAATGTTTTATGGAAACTACTATAAATTCTTTTGTTTCAATTGAGCCTAACGCTTACGAATGTAAAATATCAATTATTTCATAGTTCATGAGCATGAACACTCATAGAACATCAACCTTCAGTAATCGGTGTCGGCAGCCTCCCTCTTGTTACAAACGCATATGAATACGCACACATACACTCACACATAAATAAGTGTATCCGATATATATATATACTCACACATTCAGATACACACACACGTATATATACACACACATATACGCTATATAATAATTCATTCATTTATTTATATGGTATTCTGTATATCTTACTTAACATGGATATACTGTAGAAAACTAGAAAACTGTGGTTTTTGTTTCGTATAGTCGTATATTGCTAAAAGGACACGGGTATATCAGTTATAGAGGAAGAGCATCTGATTATGACGGTAAAATTGCTAAGTCCAGATTTCTCCTACTCTGAGCACCACCAGAAGCAATTATCCTCTAGGATATACAAAAAAAAAAAACTGGTAACAAACACATGTTGTAATGGTTCTCCATTTTGTCTGCGGAAGATCGTCACTGACTGACATAAGTCGCCTAATCTCTAAAAGGAACTTTCGAGTCATTGGTAGCAAAGAAGAAAATGAAATTTATTCGTAATTATTTAATAAGATATAAATTAAAATATGCAGTCTAACTTAGATTTAACAGAAATTTTCTAATACACGCTGTTTGTGCATAAAAGTATTTATAAAGTATATAGTAAAATCTCCGATTAGTGGACGATATGCTTATTAACGTAGACGGGTTAAGGGAATTGACTTTTAATCTGAAGAGTGGACGACTATTTATGAAACATATCAAGTTTGGGTAATTTCTCGATTTTTCTCTGGGCGAAGAGAATAATAAGATCTATACACATTTGATTGGTTTTATCGTATAGGGGTTACTCTTTGTAGCATGACTATATTAAATTTACCAAATATCCGCCTGTGTGTGTATGTGTATGAGTTGCTTGTGTAGGCGTGTTTGTGCGTATGTGTATAATGGTATATACATTATTTTAAACAATTTTCTGTACACAAGTGCACGAATGGTATTTATGGCGAGATGATACTTGCTGCTTCGTAAACACATACTGAATATACCCATACTTATATACCCGTATATATATGAAGAATTCACGAAAAAAAACAAAGACGACGAACAGACAGGTGGTGTAGAAAACAAACAGATGTATTATTATAACGCTCGGGAATTGAAAAAGTCTTTTACTTTTCGAGCATACGCTCTTCCACAGAAAGGAACACACAAAGAAACAAGGAGAGAAAAAATGTGTGTAGTGGCTACCGATCTATCATCGCGATATTTATATATATATATATACATATATATACAAAGTGTGTGTGTGGGGGGGTTAGTTCATCGGTGATCTAAACCATTGAATACGCTAGGTAAGTGCTGTAACGGATCACTGTGGCTCCAAGGTTATAGCCGAGACGGTATTTATGGACCCATTGCAGATTTCCAATGCAGCGGATATATATTTTTTTATGCATATATACATATATACATATATATACATATATATATATATATATATACACGCATATATATGTTAACGTAGATACAAATGCACACACATACGAACATACACATACACACACATACCGATATGTGTGTGAATGTCTATACGTGTATATGTTATCATATCCTTTACCTTGCTTCAACCACAGAACTGCAACCGCGCAACTTGTCGTTTGGAAAGGTTTTGTTAATCAGATCAGACCCATTACTTCTTTTAATTACGATAATTAGTCTACCAACCCACGAAATGAACCAAAGCTGGTTAGGGACAATAATTGCCCACTCTCAAACGCACATAACACAGACACACATATACATACAAAAATACGTGTGTACATATATATTATTTCTTTATTGCCCACAAGGGGCTAAACATAGAGGAGACAAACAAAGACAGACAAAGGAATTAAGTCGATTACATCAATCCCAGTGCGTAACTGGTACTTAATTTATCGACCCCGAAAGGATGAAAGACAAAGTCGACCTCGGCGGAATATATGTGTACATATATATACATACGTGCTTGCGAGCGTGCATGTGTGTGTGTGTGTGTTTGTGTATGTATGTGTGTGTGTGTGTGTGTGTGGTGTGTGTGTGTATTCCCTCAACCAAATTGACTCAGAATGCATAGGTCATGTCAGGTTTTAGTTGCAGAAACTTGACAGAAGTGCCGCAATTCACTGGAGGGCCCACGAAACTACATGTTGATCGTTTCTAGCAGATATGTCTATTAATCCACCAAATCATATTATTGTGTAACTGATTTCATATTCACAGAAACAAGGACAGACACACACACACACACACACACACACACACACACATACATACATACATACATATATACATACATACACACATAATACACGTTTGGGTGTGTACATAAATATCCCATAAGCATATATAAAATTAATCATTTCACGGTAATCATTTCACAGTATGTTTAAATACTATGGTACCAAAAGTCAACGATTCGCTTTTCTCGCCGTGTAAGATCTTAACTTCGACATTAAAATATATTTAAAATTCTGTTATTCGAAATATATCAATTTCTACCTCACATAAAACCCAAATTTAATGTGATATTCTTGCAATCATTGCAGCTTTTATTTCAAGTTAAATCCAATACTAACGCAAATATCAATCTTAATATAATAACCCAAATCCTGAGCGCTAACATTGAAAACTATTGAATTCTGCATGTTTAAAGATTTAAATCGAACTATGTGGCTTAAGTACACTTGTTCATATATTTTTATGTACAATTCTGTCAACGAAATATATGTTAATGAACCAGTGTATAATATGATCTTGTTCAAAGAAGGAAATAGAATCTCAGCTTGCAGCAAAATATTCATACACCATTCTAAGTTGTAGCCATGGTTTCAAACTCCATCATAAGTCAATTGCGAATATACGTGGTAACTGATAACTTCGGCGTACAGTAAAATATATAGCACGTATTTCCCGCAGTTATTAACTCAGTATAGAGATTATTCAGTCAGCAAGAAGTTATCCTTACCTCAACAGAGAGTTTCTATTACTGCATAAAAGAACAAACTTTTAAATATTATAACTAATAAATAAAAAACAAGAACCTACGGGCGGGACTAAAATACGATATATGAATATTTACATGATAGAATAAACAGTATAAGATACTTCAGTAAAATACCGTTGAATCATATGAGTTTAAATAACTACATGAGAAGCTATTACTACTGCCGAGTATAAAAACGCAAAATCATTCCTGCCGTGGTATGAACGTGTGAAGAAGTATTATAATTTACTGTTTTTGCTTCAATCTTTCTCTTTCTTTGTGTATACATATAATGATATGACGCAGACACACACGCACATGTATATAGCTATAATATAATATAATATAACTAGCAGTATCGCCCGGCGTTGCTCGGGTTTGTAAGGGAAATAACTATATAAGCATTTTTAGAGAGTTATAGCCAAAAAAAGCAAAAAAAAATGCATTAAAAATGGAAAGAAAATTATGGTAGTTTTTTTAAAAAATCGTTGACTCCTCGTAGACATTCTTAGAGAGTTACTTCCCTTATATAATAGCGAAAAAAATGCATTAAAATGGAAAAAAATGGTAATTTTTTTTAAATCGTAGACTCATCGTAGACGCGCGCTAATACCCAGAAGGGCTCGATATGAATCACGACTATAAGATACCCGGTTTTGGTTAAACTGCACCGCAAAATGTGGGAGTAGTTAGGAATCTAAATCGTAGGAGACAGACAGCACACAACCTCATTTTTATATATAAAGATATAATGTATAATATAAAACAGAAACACACACATTCACTACGTCACACAGCGGGTACTGATATAGGCATGCATCTAAGGTAGCGAAGTGGAATAATCGTTAGCACGCCAGGCAAATTGCTTGACAGCATTTAGTCAGTCTTTACGTACTATATTATTTACATTATTTACATTATTTACATCTGACGGATATTTGTCCACATCTTGTTTGTTGTTAACACAACGTTTCGGCTGATTATACCCTCCAGCCTTTATCAGGTGTCTTGGGGAATTTTCGAACCTGGGTTCTCATTCCTAAGTTATTTTTCGATGTTATTATTATTATTATTATTATTATTGTTATTATTATATTTATTAGTAGTAATATTAGTATTAGTGTTATTATTATTAGAGCGCAGGTTACTGACCCCAAGATTCCGAGTTCGATTCCAGGCAGTGACCTGAATAATAAAAATAATGATAATAATAATAATAATAATAATAATAATAATAATAATATAATAATAATAATAATAAAAATAATAATAATCATAATAATCATAAAAATAATAATAATAATAATAATAATAATATAATAATAATAATAATAATAATAATAAGGCCAGACATCATATTGAAAAACTTCAAACAAAGAACATGCCTCCTCATTGATATGACTGTCCCAATCGATATAAACGTATCTGTCAAGACCTACCAAAAACTGAGCAAATATAAAGATCTTGAAATAGAAATCAGCAAAATGTGGAAGCTGAAGACTAAAACAATACCTGTTGTCATAGGTGCCCTGGGAATGATAGCAAAAGGGGCTGATAGCTACCTAACTCAGATACCAGGAAACCCAAAAATGGCAGAAGTTCAAAAGATAGTGCT
The DNA here is from genome assembly GCF_006345805.1 of Octopus sinensis. Lineage (NCBI taxonomy): Eukaryota > Metazoa > Mollusca > Cephalopoda > Octopoda > Octopodidae > Octopus > Octopus sinensis. The sequence continues at coordinate 190,239,491 of NC_042997.1, forward strand.
CATGGGAACTGCTCATATCCTACGCAAAATACTCTCTATGTAATCTCAAGGTTTAAAACAAACATAATTTTCGGTTTAAAAAAAAAAAAAAAAAACCTTTTTTTTTTTAGACATTCATTAGTACAACATCCCCACCCCCCAAATATATGGCACACTAGGCATAACAACAACATGAAATTCCAACCCTGTTGTCTCTTGAGGTCTCTGGGTGAGACTTGGAGCCAACTTGTACAAATATAAAGCAAAAGTCAAACATAGAATAATAATAATAATAATAATAATAATAATAACATCGAAAAATGAGAACCCAGGATTCAAATTTCCCCAAGACACCTGATGAAGGTTGGAGGGTATATCAGCCGAAACGTTGTGTTAACCACAAACAAGATGAGGACAGACATCCGTCAAATGTAAATAATGTACATAATTCCTCATCTCTTAAATATAGAACTGCATTTTACGTACTATGTTCAAATTCTGCCGAGCACTTCCTTGCCTCTCATCCTTTCGGGGTTCATAAATTAACTGCCAATCAAGCACTGAGGTTGATGCAATTGAGTTACCTGCTCCCTAAAATTACTGGCCCTGTGCCAAAATCCGAAACCATTATAAACAAGTATCTCCCCACCCTCTCTATTTGTCTGTCTGTCTGTCTGTCTGTCTCTCTGTCTCTCTCTCTCAGTACAAGACTGAAGAGGTATCAGGAGGCAATAACCAACAAAGCAATGGATTTCAATAACTTGCGCTACTTAACTAACAATAGAAGGAGGGAAAAATTCATGAAGCCTGGGCTTCAGAGGTCTACCGCTCTTCAATATCCTCCCGAAGGAGCTGAGAGACCTGCATGGGGTGGATGTAGGTGTCTTCAAAATAAAGCTGGACCTCTTCCTGTCAGGTGGAGGTGCAGATGAGGGCAGCTGCATCAAATTCTCTCATGCACCAAATGTCAATTCCTGAAAAGCATTCGTGAAGTAAAATTATGTAGCAACACCAAATGACGGTGCCCTAGCATGGCCACAGCTCTAGATAAACTAGATAAAATTAGAAATAGAAATTAAAAAATCTGATATAACAACATAGTAACAATGTTACTTCGCCAGAGAAACCTTCTCCATCTTTGTTAGTGTTACCTTTAATTCTATTATTTCTTCAGTCATATCATCATTCACTCATTCATAATTTACCTGTCACATTCGCTATCTTTCTACCGGTATCTCCAAATTACTATAGATGTAAACAAGCTAGCATAATTAGAACGTGTCGACAAGAAGTCCCAAATTTGTCTGTCTTTCTGTCTATCTCTCACCCGCTCTTTCTATTTTTCTCCATGTCTTATCTCTCTCTCTCTCTCTCTCTCTCTGTATTTATATTTGTTCTCGTATTTTTTATTCTATTACCTGTATTAATCAATGCATTATTTTTTTTAAAATCTACACTTGTTATCTCTTTTTTACCGTTCTCTTTTTGAAGAGAATGTAAACGAACCAGCCTCGGTGGTCAAGTAGTTGGAAACAAATACGAAGTCACCCACTAGTAAGTGCATTTACATACATATAAACACACACAAACATTTACACATATATATATACATATATGCATACACACACACATATATATATATATATAATAATAATAATAATAATAATAATAATAATAATAATAATAATAATAATAATAGGGAGTATAACTCCAAACTTGCAAGGAAAAATTCAATTTAGTATTAAATCAAATTTCACAATATAAATATATAACATACAAATTAGAGATAAAACAACTATTATGCAACTCAAACAGTGATATACATAAAACAATTATGTTTTGGTTTATGCCTACCACTGTTTGAATTGCATAATTACATATATATTTTATATATATATAATTTCCATCTATCAAATTGACCCAGGAGATATTTGACAGCCTGAGGCTGTAGAAGAAAAAACATTTCCCAAGCTGCAGCGCAATGGGATTGAGTCCAATGCGAAGCGAAGTTCTGAACCACACACGCATATATATGCCTGATGAAGGCAACCAGTAAAAACTTTCGACGTCTCTATCAAACATTTCCTTGTAAAATATATATCTGTGTCTTTATGTGTTTCTGCATCTTTTATTAAAATCACGTCCGTGACAAAGCCCTGCATTTGTTTTCTTATTGCATCTTAATTCTTTTTGTACGTTTTACATGGTTCATTCATCGGACTGCGTTCATGCTGGTGCATCGTCTTGAAGGCTTCAATGGTAATCTAACAAATCGATACGCATGCCTATTAGGTTTAAGCTTGGTACTTATTGTATCGATTTCTGTTGCTTTAAAATAAATATAACGGACTAATAAATAGTGTATGAATAATCCGTATTAAAGAGGTAATAATTGACAGTCTAATTTCATAGATATGGCCCGTGTCTGTATCAGTATGCATTTGTGCCTGTCTTCATTACTGTATAAGATATTTCATAAACTTGCTTGTTGTTCCTCATTTATACATCCGCTATGCTAGTATAAACGATTATAAAATCAAAGCCGTAGTAATCAATGATCCAACTCTTAAAAAATCTTCACTCTTAATTCTAAATAAATATTCTTATACTTTCCGAAGTAAAATTCACATGAAATCTCAGTTTTCGTCAAGGTGATAGAAACTGTTTGCCTTTTCATTTGGCCCCACCAAAGTAGGTTTTCTCTACTTGATGTTGCACTTTTCTCAACAACTCAAATCAGTTTGACCTTTGGTAGATACTCTTTATCAGTGACGCACAAATGATATTTATGACATAAAACTGTATCTACCTGTAAGGGTGAGTTTTTTCAAGGTTTTTTTCGTTTTCTGTTCAACCAAACACTGGTACATTGCAGAAGACAAATAAGGGCTTGTAAAGCTTTTCATGTGTGCTGCATTCATATCATCGTTCTTTTCGGGGTTTAGTGTCAAGTTTAAAAACAGCTGCATATTCAGTTGTAAGGATTTGAAAAGCGTCATAAAGAATCTGCTACCGGAACTTCTATGATCAATGTCAGACCTATCAATGCCAAACACCGGTCGTAAATATGTATGTATGCTTAGGTATGATTGTCTCCACCGCTATAGTTGGTCGATATGTGCTGGTTTGTCAACATTTCCGGAAATTATCGGTTCGGCAAAGGAGACCTGTGAAGTGCTATACTTAAGAATATATACTGCACTCGACTAATTCATTGAAGGCGATGTTCTAGCATGGTCGCAATATGATAGACAAGAAATGTTAATCATACTTGAATGTTTTTTGTTTATATGATCGTCCGATCGAAAGCTAACGTATTCAAACATCTACAAACACAAACTAAGATAAACATAAGACCAAGTGAGATTATCCATGTTATTATATACAGAGGGACAATAGGAATGATCAAATCAAATTTTGTAAACGGTAACATTAGCTGTGTAACATTATAAATTACAAGTACTTTTTCATTTGTATTTTAAATATATCACTAACGTGGCTTTTATTTTTGGATATGGTATCCGTGAGTAATTTTCTGCAGTCATTATGATAACTTTGACACTTGGTGTATATCATAAGGCATCAATAAAGTGATCCTCATATTTCTAATTAGCCAAGTACGAAAAGTCAGTTTTTCGAGAAGAAACTTTAATAAGACAGAAACATGAATATATTGTCCGTTATGGCCAAATTTGAGTAAATAAATATTAACCATACACACAAAATTTCTCCCTCCTCACTGAATGTATATCATTAATTACTTAAATTAGTTTTACATAAAACAAATTCATAGACGTTACTTGCAAGCGACGATGAATTGGTAGTATGTATCTTACTTTCGCTTTCGTTTTGAGCGCCCATATATTAATGCACAAGATCTGTCAGCCTCCTATGTTTATATTAACGGAATGATAATAATACGACACGTACAAGGAGAGACGGAAAAATACACAAGCGTTCGGCTGCTACTGATTTGCAACTGAATAAATTGAAGTATCGTGAAATGAAATGAATTGTTCAGGGTCACAAGACACAGACTAGTTCAAAAATAGAACATCACAATCTTATCTTTCTGAGCGTAAGTCCCCTAAACTCTAGACTAATTCAAAGATACGCTATATTTGTTGATAGCGTCTTCCATTCAAAGCACACTGAGATACGACTTATAGCGGCGGCGAGCTGGCAGAACGGTTAGCACGCCGGGCGAAATGCGTAGCCGTATTTCGTCTGCCGTTACGTTCTGAGTTCAAATTCCGCCGAGGTCGACTTTGCCTTTCATCCTTTAGGGTCGATAAATTAAGTACCAGTAACGCACTGGGTCGACATAATCGACTTAATCCGTTTGTCTGTCCTTGTTTGTCCCCTCTGTGTTTAGCCCCTTGTGGGTAGTAAAGAAATAGAAATACGACTTATAGCACTCAGAGTTAATAACCAACTGTGGAGAACCACAGAAAGAGGAGGTAATTTACGTACCATTGCTTCGCAATGCTAACAGAGCAGGTTTTTAAAAGTGCGTCAAACAGACAGACACATATGTATATTTATGTATGTATTTATATGTGTTTGCATGTTTGTAGTATGTATGTATGATGAAGTATAGTTTATAAATAAATAGAGATGTGTGCAGGTTTCTGTCTTAATTTATCAGCAAAGGAACATAACGTATGTAAAGACACATAAGTAAGAACCTGTGCGTGAGTGTACGTGAGTTTGCAACACGCGGCGGGAGAGTCTGTAGGAAGATATATATATATCAGGAGTGGCTGTGTGGTAAGTAGCTTGTTTACCGACCACATGGTTTCGGGTTCAGTCTCACTGCGTGGCACCTTAGGCAAGTGTCTTCTACTATAGCCTTAAGCCGACCAAAGCCTTGTGAGTGGACTTGGTAGACGGAAACTGAAAGAAGCCTGTCGTATATATATATGTATATATATATATATATATATGTATGTATGTGTATGTGTTTGTGTGTCTGTGTTTGTACCCTAGCATTGCTTTACAACCGATGCTGATGTGTTTATGTCCCCGTTACTTAGCGGTTCGGCAAAAAAGACCGATAGAATAAGTACTGGGCTTACAAAAGAATAAGTCCCGGGGTCGAGTTGCTCGATTAAAGGCGGTGCTCCAGCATGGCCGCAGTCAAATGACTGAAACAAGTAAAAGAGTAAAAGAGTAAGAGTATATATATATATGATGAGGGTGAAGTCCAAATGGCAAAAAGTCCAAGAGACAGTAAAAAGGGAGAAATCCAAGAAAGACCAAACATCGACACACTGATGACAACATCAACACTACAAGTGTCACAATCCCCAACACCATCACAAATACCCACAACAGAACCAAAAGCACAATAAACTTTAAAAAGGAAAATGCCACTACAACAGCAATTACCATCCGCGCTGCAGTAGGATTTCGTGCTAGTGAGGTGGGTCAAAGAAAACCTGATGGCTCTCATACTATAAAACGAGATCATTGAAACAGAGGGGGTGATATGTAGCCTCAACACTTATAGAGTACCGGAGTACCTAATGATGGTGCGAATGACATTAAGCGGAGCTGCCCGTGTGACATTGGATTCCACAGTGTAACGGCCAGCGGATGGCTTTGAAAGGGGTTTCCAGAGGAACCCAGCAAAACAGAGAGGGTGAGAGAATCACTCGACCACAAACAGCACCAGGAGGGCAAATGACACTCACTTTTTCCATTCTTTACTTCTTGGCCTCCACGGAGGTTCTTAAAGTAGGTTGTATAAACGTACGTGGCCTGGTGTCGTCGTGGAAGTAAGGACGCTTGCACAACGACCTCAGGTGACTAATCTGGATGTAATAGCCGTTAGTGAGACAAGGATCGCGGAGACACGGGCCTTGGCACCCATTTTCGATGACTTTAAGATTTTCGCATCTCTTAGTCGACTGGGAATGTGGGGATGGTGTTGTTCAGAAAAAGGCCTGGATTTCTAGATACAGTCGGTCCTTCTGGACCCGAAAAGTAAGCCGGTGGTCCTGGACGTGAAGGATAACGAAGGCAGTGCTTTTAGACTGGCTGCATTGTATGTATGTATGTATGTATGTATGTATGTATGTATGTATGTATGTATGTATGTATGTATGTACGTATGTATGTATGTATGTATGTATGTATGTATGTATGTATGTATGTATGTATGTATGTATGTGTCTTCAGTAAATCATAGATCCGAAAGAGAAGCACACTCAAGGTTATAGAGCAGTTGAGTGTTAAGATTAAAATAGTTATGTCCAGTTTATCGGGTCTAACGAACGCATGTAAAGCTAAGCGCTTTAGGGACGCGAAATCCAGGGTAACGCTATAAACCTACCATAACTATCTTCATCTCTCTCTATATATGTGTGTGTGTATGTGTGTGTGTGTGTGTGTGAATTTATGTGTATTTTCATTGTACTATAAACAATTGCAGCGTGGAAGATATTTATAAGCCATTTAAGAAAGACATAAAAACCGTTAGATTCCCTAACGTGCTGCAAGGAATTTTGTCAGTGAACAGGTTGCGGTCTCAAAACGACGAAAATATTTTGAGAAATTAAATTTAAATGTTGAAGTGAATCTAACGGATTTTGTGTGTTTCTTAATGGCTTATAAACACCTTCCATGCTGCAATTGTTTTCATTCCAGCACACGATCTCAGATCAGGTCACTTGCTATGCAAGTACATCTCCGTAATTCATTGTACTATGTTTATCTAAAAATTAAAACAATTAGAAACATTTATATGTCTGATGAATTTATCACTCTCAGACTTTATTCTCTCCTAATAATATCACATCCCAAAGCTGAAAGATTGATATTTCTCTATATAATATCTAAAGATTCTAAATATACTTATATACTTGTATAGTCTTCTTTTTCTTTTACAAATGCCATTAAATAACGTAAGGTCATTAATGAATAAATTATATGTGTATGGTGTGGAGGTATGGGTATGTATGTATGGATGTATATCCCTTAATTGCCAATTGCCTTAAGCTTGACATGTTACGTAACATGTCAGACTGACAGGAGCAGTTCCAGATGGAGATACATATATTTTCACGGTGGCAAAATATCAACGATAAGATGAGTAAGTAAAGCCTCAGGAAGATATTGCATTCCTTGAGACTTTCCCGACGTGTCTGTATATATTCATAGTCACAAGAGAATGAGAACATTGTAAACATCCAATATCTCAACTATGATGATTTATATAATAGATTCAGAGACCATGTATGAAGACATTCAACGACGTAATGTCTGTAAGAAGTAATCAAATTGACTATAACCATGTTTTTTTCTTTATATTTTAAATTCTAATTCAATGATTCCTAGTAAAGTGGATAGTACCATGAGTCAGGGTCATCTATAAGAGCTAATCAAAATTTTACTGCACAATAAATTAAGCGAAATTTAATTACAAAAGAGTTAGTATGTAACTTATACACTAAATAATGAATTTCTTCTGATTCAATTATAAAAAGCA
>NC_042997.1:190251961-190259461 GCF_006345805.1 Octopus sinensis
CGAAAGGATGAAAGGCAAAGTCGACCTCGGTGGAATTTGAACTCAGAACGTAGCGGCGGATGAAATACCGCTAAGCATTTCGCCCGGCGTGCTAACAATTCGGCCAGCTCACCACCTTGATGTTGAAGATGATAATAATATAATAATAATAATAATAATAATAATAATATAATAATAATAATAATAATAATAATAATAGACTTTCAGGTCGATAAAATAAGTACCAGTTGAGTACTTGGAAATTCCCTCCTTGGAAATTGTTGCACTTGTGCTAAAGTTTGAAAACAATATTAATTAGCTCACCAATTGCGAAACACTGAACCAACTACGAAACACAGCCTTTTCGTTTATTGTCTACCAATATACACTGCCTTTCTCTGTTTTGTAAAACAGAGTTGAACTCTAAAACGAAATCAGTGTAAAATACATGTGCGCACGCGCGTTTGTATGCGTGTGTGGATGTGGATGTGCGTAAGTAAGTGTGTGTTAGCGAAGTCAGTGAAGGATATGTATATGTATGTGTCCGTGTGTGTCTGTGTGTTTGTATGCGCGTCTCTATATATCTATCTATCTATATATAAATATATATATTTATACACACATATACATATATATTATTTCTTTACGGCCCACAAGGGGCTACACACAAGGACAGACAAACGGATTAAGTCGATTATATCGACCCCAGTGCGTAACTGGTACTTGTTTAATCGACCTCGAAATGATGAAAGGCAAAGTCGACCTCGGCGGAATTTGAACTCAGAACATAACGGCAGACGAAATATGGCTACGCATTTCGCCCGGCGTGCTAACGTTTCTGCCAGCTCGCCGCCGGTATATACATACATATATGCATGCATATATATGTGTGTGTACATGCACTTATAAATACGAACGCACGAACACACACAAACACATATACGAAGGTTGAATGCTCTCTTTGAAAGTGCATATTCATGTACGTACAGTTCTATATTTAAGAGATGAGGAATTATGTACTTTATTTACATTATTTACATTCGACAGATATCTATCCTCATCTTGTTTGTTGTTAACACAACGTTTCGGCTGGTTTACCCTCCAGCCTTCATCTTGGGGAAATTTCGAAGCTTGATTCTCATTCCTAAGGTATTTTTCGATGTTATTATTATTACACATTCCGTGGCTGAAAATGGTAGAATCAGAATATTCAAATTTTAGAGATTATTTTGAAGTTGACATGTCTGACTCCCTGTCCCTTGGTAGAATGTAGTCACCTGGCAGAACTTAGAAATTCACTCTGATCTCTTATTCAATGCCTATGTTGGCGAAACGTATTTGATTCTGATTTACAACTCAGACAGTTCGCATCGTTGCACTGATTTCTAGATGTAAAATATCGGAAGATATTTCTCCTATCTTTTCAGGCCTTGTAAGCTCAAGGATTTCGTTTTGTCAGCATAACACACGGTTCATTCTGAAAAGTTTTATATAGAACAAATAGCGTACTGAGTCTTTTCACATAAACAGTAAGACATAGTGCTTGCTCTTATTTTTTGCAGCTTCGACGCAAAGGTTGTCAGTATGTGTGTGCTTGTGTGAATTTCAACGTTTGTAGCCTTTTAAAATTGTTTCTAATATATAGCATACAAGTTTTGGAATATCTTCATTTTATTGTAATCATATTTATGCCGATCTTTGAATATCTGTATCTGGTAATGATAGTTATGCGCTAAATATCATTTTTGTCAAATAAATGAGAGTGCTGGACAGTTTCCAGAAATTTTATTTCATCCTCCCTTTCTACGTACTCTACTTCTTTATCTTCGTCATCGCCTTCCTCCTTCATCATCATCATCATCCTAACTACTACTACTACTAATAATAATAATGATACTACTACTAATACTACTACTACTACGACTTAGAACCAAACAGTTTGTAAAAATAAATTCGTCGAAGTATCGACATTTCAGTTAAAGACGTTCTATATATATATACAAATATCTAGTGTCTCGGAGACAAGAAAAACCTGGTAGCGAGACACGCTAACTTATGTAATAAACTTATTCCCCTCAATCTGTTTTCTGTTTAAATTCAGCTCAGTGTGTATATTCATAGATGTTTTATATATATATGTATGTATGTATATATATATAATGTATGTATGTATATATTATATATATATATATACTATATATATGTATATATGTATGTATTATGTATGTATGTATGTATGTATATATATATGTGTGTGTGTGTGTGTTGTGTGTTGTGTGTGTGTGTGGCGCGTGTGTGTGTGTGTTTGTATCGATATATACGTATATATTTCAAAAATTTAACAAAAACAACAGACAGAAAATTCGTAGCTAATTCCTCAACAGTCGACGTTCAAAAGATCCTTACAACTTCGCGCCTTTTAACGTTGATATTGTTCACATTTGGTAGCGCCAATGGGAATAGCTAATAGAGGATAGTGGCGAAAACAAACACAACAAAATAAAATAATTATGATAATTATACATATACAACAAAAAAAAACATGCAGCCGCAAGACGGATGGGAATTGGGTAATATAAAGGAAAATGAAAATATCTTGTAGGACTTGAGATAAAAAAGGAGTAGATAGAAAATCAGAACGAACAAGAAGTAATCAAAATGTATAGGAAAAGTATACGCGTACAAGGAAGCGCGACCGACCTGCTCATTGGGAAAAGCGAAAACGGATGAGATAGGTTTAAATGGTCACGGATCACGTGGGTGGGAGGAGAGAGAAAGAGTCGTGGAGTTCAGAAGCAAGAGAGAAAGAGAGTGGGAGGAAGGCAAAAGCAAGGCAAAGAAAGAGAAAGAGGCAGAAATAGACGTCGCACAAAATATATACCAAGAATATTCTACAAATGAGTGGAAAAATAAGGAGTGCTTAGCGTCATATAAATAATGTTTCAAAAATTGAACATAAACGGAAAATTTAACAAAATCAGCAAACAGAAAATTTGTACATAATCCCTCCTCAGTGAACTATTTCGCGTCTTTCAACACTGTGTGAGTGAGTGTGTGTGAGAGTGAGTGTGTGTGAGAGTGAGTGTGTGTGTGGTGTGTTATTGCGTCTGTGTTTGTTATCCGCTATAGCTTGATAGCCGGTGTTTACGTCCCGTAACTTAGCTTTTCGCCAAAAATATAAGTACCAGGCTTAACAAAAACGAAAAACAAGTTCTGGTGTTGATTCATTCGATTAAAAATTCTTGAATGTGCTGCCAAAGCATGGCCGCTATCTAATAACTAAATCAAATATAAGATAAAATCTCCAGAAAACGAGACAGACATAATAATAGTTATAGTTACGATATTGTTATTGTTGTTATTATTGTCATTGTTATTATTATTGTTATTGTTGTTTTTGTTATTATTAGTAACAGTATCATGACTATTAATATTATTATTATTATTATTATTATTATTATTATTATTATTATTATTATTATTAACAGTATCATTATTATTAATATTATTATTATTGAGTGAGAGAGCAGTTCATGCCATCAAAGTGACACTGGGGTAAAATATACGAAGCCCAATATACCCATCATGACTACCCGTCTGATAAGGGTACACCAGGCACATGCATCACAACCAAATGTGCGCGACATAGTGATCTCATATCAAGATAAACAGCACATGACCTTGCAGGTGGGGCCCAGTTAGAATTTTCTTCAGGTTGAGTAGCCCATCCCGCTCAAAAGGTCCCTGAATAAGGGTTGTTTAAGGATGTTGAAAAAACCACCCATGTTTCCAGAGGTGAATTATTCTAACCCCCAAAAATCCCTCTCAACACATGGCTATGATGCTCCCCCACTACTTCTGCTCGTGATCAGAGATGCACATATCGTCAGCCACTAAGGTACATGCTCTACTACTGGTTATGGTCAAACAATGACAAGCAATCTGTGGTATTGAGCAGAATATTGCTGTAGCCCATCTTTTATACCAAGACAAAACAATGTACATGATAACACTTCCAATCAGTTAAGATCAGAAGCCATGAGAGCCACTGCCTGGTACTGCATCAGGGCATTGATAACACTTCCAATCAGTTAAGATCAGAAGCCATGAGAGCCACTGCCTGGTACTGCATCAGGGCATGGTACTGCATCAGGGCATGGTACTGCATCAGGGCATATTATTATTAACAGTATCATTATTATTATTATTATTATTATTATTATTATTACTATTATTATTATTATTATTACTATTAACAGTATCATTATTATTATTATTATTATTATTATTATTATTATTATTATTATTAAAAGTATCATATTATTATTATATTATTATTATTATTACTATTAACAGTATTCATTATTATTAATTATTATATTATTATTATTATTATTATTATTAAAAGTATATTATTATATTAATATTATTATTATTATTATTATTATTATTATTATTATTAACAGTATCATTATTATTAATATTACTATTATTATTATTATTATTATTATTATTAAAAGTATTATTATTATTATTATTATTATTATTATTATTCTTATTATTATTTATTGATGATGTTAATAGTAAATATTGCTTCGTATAACACGAAAAAGTTTAGAAGCATTAGTTAAATGATGGAATTTATCTGGATCTATAGATACATTTTAAATAACGATAATGAGCTAAAAACCATAGCGTGAGGAAAAGGATTAAATCAAAGTTTAGGGAGCGGCGTATATATAGATTATCAATATTTGAATTTAAGCAGAATGTAAGCGTAGAACAACGTTTGAAAAACATACAACCCATATGAGTATTTAATTATAATGAAAGGAATTAATTTGTGCGGGATAATTTTAGAATATACAGACACTATATGGGCGCAGGAGTGGCCGTGTGTTAAGTAAAGGCGCAGAAGTGGTAGTGTGGTAAGTAGTTTGCTTACCAACCACGTGGTTCCGCGTTCATAGACGCAGGAGTGGCTGTGTGGTAAGGAGCTTCTTACTTACCAACCACATGGTTCCAGGTTCAGTCTCACTACGTGGCACCTTGGGCGAGTGTCTTCTACTATAGCCTCGGGCCGACCAAAGCCTTGTGAGTGGATTTGGTTGACGGAAACCGAAAGAAGCCCGTCGTATATATGTATATATATATATATATATATAATATATATATATATATATATATATGTATATCTTTGTGTGTCTGTGTATGTCCCCCACATCGCTTGACAAGAAATGGTGGTGTGTTTACGTCTTCGTAACTTAGCGGTTCGGCAAAAGAGACCGATACAATAAGTACTAGAATAAGTACTAGCCTTACAAAGAATAAGTCCTGGGGTCGATTTGCTCGACTAAGGGCGGTGCTCCAGCATGGTCGCAGTCAAATGACTGAAACAAGTAAAGGAGTAAAAGAGTAAAAGAGTAAAAGTGTAAATAGTAATAAAGGAGAGGTATTAAACTTCTTAAAGAAAATAATTATCAGGATTGCTGATAGATCAAGAGGACAGAATATTGTGAAAGTTTCAGATTATATTATTTGTTGAGTATTTAAAAGAATTTCTAGAAGTTAGTACGAAAAATGAAAGATGGAGAATATAGCTGGTTAATATCAGCAGAGATATGTAGTATAAGACGTAAATTACCTTGGTTTAAGTTCAAATATGTCATGTCAAATGAAATGCCGGTTACGAAGTTATCTGGCACGACTGAATTTGTAAAAACGAATATAAAAAAATTACATTAAGCTAATTTAATAGATGGATGGATGAAATTATGGAATTAGCATTTAAATTAATTGTTAAGTTTTGGTGTATGAATATTCAGAAGACCAAAAATTAGTGAATTACTATTAAAATCTAGAGATAAAGTCGCTCTCTCTCTCTCTGAAATATATATTATATATATATATATATATATACTACATATATATGTATGTATATGTATAATATTGGAAGAAATGAAGGTACTCAGAAATCTGGATGGTTTTATATTTACAGATATTTATCAGTATGTTACATGTTTTGTGAGTACCTCATTTCTTCTAATATATAATACCTGTACATCATTTCCAAACCTTCTAATATATATATATATATATATAATATATATATATATATATATATATTATGATATATATATATATATGCGTATACACACACATGCACATGAAAGAATGCATAGAGATATGTGCAAAAACTTAAACGGATTATGAAATAATGAAAACATCGTTTACTATAAACGAAAATACCAAATATATAAACGATAAGAAAATGTTATAACATATACACTTACAAGCTAAGTTTTACGTACATATGAGAAGCGTATACCCATACACATATTTATGCAAATGTAAAGACACACACACCTTGAAGAAATTATGGATGAAGGATTACAAATATATAAAGCGCAAATAAAAAGGCTTTATATTTATAATCTATCTGTCTATGTATCACACACACAAACATACACGCATATATACGTTCATTTCTCCGTCACTTCAAGTATACATATATGTAGGTGACACATGTATTCATCTAAATGCTAGTATATAAATTCAGAAAAACATATATAGGTTAAAATATATTTAGAGCAGCTGGAATATACTGATATCATCCAGTGACAAGAGCATGTATTTGCTCGCGTTAAAAGTATAAAATAATTGTTATAAGGCCGGTCAAAAAAAAAATTCGTTGGTCATCCAGAGTGTTAAAGTCTATAGCAATCCATATATAATAATTCATACTTAAATATTCTGTCACAGATGCCGAAAAAGATTAAATGAAAGACAATAATGTCAAGATTGGATCCTCTCCTTCTATAATTGTTGAGTTATGTCAATTTTCAAATGATAGAGAATAATTGGATGATCCCCTTTTATAATTGTGGATTTGTGTGAATGTAATCCATGACTCAAGTGACAGAGTATTACATAGAAACTGATAGATCTATATATTTAAAGCTGAAGTTGTCTGTGTGTGTGTGGCATGTTTGGTAGCCTTCAACTAACACTATCACCTCCGAGACCCTGCGGCGTAAGTTGACTAAAATTGAGAATATGATAGAAGAAGGCTTGCTCTTCATTCCGTAGAAGAAAGAATTCAATCAGACCATGTTACATCAAAAAGGTGCTTTTTTTCTATGAAAATCCCTATTTTTTTACTATTTTGTTATTGCTGTGTCGCTATTTTTCGGTGTATTTCAACCAGAAAAATGTTCACTTAGAGAGAATAACAAGCTACATAATGCAAGATTTTTACTTTTCAAAAATTCCAATTCTAAAGGGTCGAAAAGTAAAACCTGAGCAACGCCGAGCTATACTGCTAGTGTTAAATAAAATAAGAAATCAGTGCGGTTTAAGTTGAGAGTATTACAACTTCAAAAACTAGTTAAAACTAATTTAGAGATTAAGTAGTGTTATATACGCTGTATTTTTGCCTAGAAATGCCAGAACTGTTTCGAAAAGCTCAGTAGTGCATATGTTGCAAAGTAATTTTCTCTAGTGTATCTGATTCTGGTAGAG
>NC_042997.1:190271961-190276961 GCF_006345805.1 Octopus sinensis
AAATGTTTTGGTCAAGAACACAATGCATCACCCAGTTCAGGAATACATACAGACATACATACATACATACATACATATATATATATATATATAATATATATATATATATATATATAATATATATATATATATATATATATGCATGTATATGTATGTGATTGTGTGTTTGTCCCACGCCACCGTTTGACAACCACTGTTGGTTTGTTTACATCCACATAAGTTAGTAGTTCGACGAAAGAAACGAATAGGATAAGTACCGAACTTTCAAAAACAATAAATAAATAAATTAATCAATTACTTAATTAATTAAAAGCCCTGGCGTTGATTTGTTTCACTAAAGACTTCACGGTTGTGCCCCAGCATGACCGCAGTCCATTGACCAAAACAAGGGAAAGTTATAAACCAATATATTACTTCTAGTATGAGATGTATTTGTTTTGAAATTTCTCACCATCAAATTGTTCATTAATTTCTAGTTCGTTCAGCACATCAACATTGAGCTATTACTATATAATAAATAGTAATATAGCAAACATCAATAATAAAAAAAGGAATATCATTATGATACGAACTCGCCGCTTTTCAGCTTCAGTATCAATACCTTGTTTATTCAGACTCTGCGATTCATCGACCATCTAAATAAATAGCTTTTATCTATGCGATATTTATTTTATTCAATTGTAAATGTCGTCTTCTGTTTCCATGTGATATCATCCTAACTTTCCGAAACATGAAATACCTCATTTTAGAGTAATAGGCATTAATATAATAGACATTTAGAAAGATTGTGCAAACAGATATACAGAATATATTTACCCTTAAATGTGAAACGTATGGATTGATGTCACGAATGGCTCATTTGAAAAGTTACTTTAACAATGGATTTCTCTCTTATATTTTTTTTAACATGTTTATCGAAAATATTTTTTATCGTGACAATGTGTTCATGAAAACCTCATGGCTGACTGGATCTATTTGAATTTTTATTTGAAGACTGACAAATCAATAGTCAAGATCAAAGTGTAAATCGTAATAACAGTCAGTGAAATAAATACCTCGAATATATATTAAAGATACGCAGTGGTGTTAAATCAATAATACACATTACGACTTTTGTTGGGTAGAAAATATGAGTAATTATATCACATTAAAGAATCAACACTTTCCACTTGATCAGACTGATTTTACATAACTGTAGATTGTAAAATGCTATAAAAATATTTTGCTAAATAGATATGACATAATACCAGAGTATTATTTTGCTATTGCATTGGAGTAATAGGAATTCGAAGTTCAATAATGTTATTCCGATGTTAGAAGTGTCTTTTTTTATATGGTTATGATATAGTCAATGGTCTGAAACGGAGTATATAACTGCTAACTTTTCATGAAGACTAGTAGAATGAAAAATACCATTTTTCAGGTAGCATGGCGTCTGCTATTTACTACACGGTAAAATTATTTTAGAAGTGTGTATTCTTAAAGCTAATGTATACTAGCATGTAGTCCCGAATTTATAGAGAAGCAGAACGTAAGTTTTCAAAGGGAAGCAACCGTTTTCATGTAGGAAATTAGTTTTAATAACAAACTGAAATCTCTTCGTGGAGTCTGCTTGTTCTGAGCGTATATTTTTTAATCTTTGAAACCACATTTTATGGAATTTATAACTTATTTCTTTACTATCCACAAGGGGCTAAACACAGAGAGGACAAACAAGGACAGACAAACGGATTGAGTCGATTATATCGACCCCAGTGCGTAACTGGTACTTATTTAATCGACCCCGAAAGGATGAAAAGAAAAGTCGACCTCGGCGGAATTTGAACTCAGAACGTAGCGTCAGACAAAATACCGCTAGGCATTTCGCCTAGTGTGCTAACGATTCTACCAGCTCGCCGCCTTTTGAATTTATAACCTACCAAACAAATAACTGCATAGAATAAAATGAATACAGGTATAACAATACTTGTAACATTCTTGTTGCCTAACATGACTTATCTTTAAATAAAAACTTTGCTGCTAATAATTACTTAGCATTTACTTGCAATATTATTGAACATATAAACAAATAACATTTTAATATAATGGCTGACATTTCGGTGTTCTAGACAAAATAATCATCATCATTGCTCGACCGTGGTCGAGACAATGGAATTTACCATGTTGCGCCAGACTTCACGGTCCATCATAGCATTACGGAGGTCTTGTTGCTGGATGCCTGTATCCCTGGATACAAAATAATACCGACAAGAGGTATTTATGGTTTGCGTTCTAATCTCAACGAGGTTAATTAAATCTGTTCCAATCAAAGAGTTCTAAATACACTGATGATGTAACAGACATTCCAACATTATACACAGCATTTACCACTTTATAACATTTTGATCATGTAATTTAACGGAGTATGAGCAAATGTTTTATCCGCACAGTAGGTAGCAAGTAAGTTGTGTAGGAACATGTAATCATCTGCTGTAATATATTACTTGTTTCAAGGTAATCAATAATGAAATATGATCAATGGTTTTAATCATTTTTCCATTGCCAATCCTTTCATCATTGCACCCCAAACGCAGGCTCAACTCTCGCAGCAACGTAAAATATAAAAATTAGAATGTAATAAAAACGCGATTATATCTTCTGCCTGTTATCAGTTGTTAAAACCTTACATTAATAAAGATTTAAACTGAGATCATAGGTTAAAATATATAATTCTAAAAAAAGTCTCCTGTGGCGTTTTGTGGTTTCAATTTGATAAGAAAACGTTTAAATCAATAGGGAACAGAGAAGCGTTTATGAGTTCGATGTTATCTTGTCGCGGAGAGTCTAATCAGAATACAGTAAAATGAGGCCAATTTTGACTTATAAACCTAGAACATGATTCCTAACTTGGTTTATTGGGAACAGACATATAGAATGGATGACATTTAAAAATATACATCAGCTTAAGTATCTCTCCGTGAATAATTATCTATGAGTTGTTTTTTGATTATATAGAATGCGGCATAGTATGCTGAACTTTAATCTCGTTATAATTATCAAAACAACCTCCTAAATTTACAAAATCAATTTAAAATGCCACTTCTTTTTCGTTTCTCAATTATAAAGATAATCCTAGAAGAGAGTTCTATATACGTCTTGAAACGTAAATACTGTATACGGAGGCATACATAAAACTATGTGTTTACAGGTATACACAAATGATTTTCTTGTGTAAAATCGGTCAGATATGCCAGAAAGAACTTTAGAAAATACTGAAATTTTAATTTTTTCGATGCTTTTCGTTGGCTAAATCATTATATTTAACAAAGAATTTTAACTGTGAAGTCCTGAACTAAATATACGAACCTGAGTACAACCTCAGTCATCTAGCAGTGAGTATCTTTTGTAGCAAACAAGCAACTCTTTTCATTTGTAAACAAAAACTCTAAATCCTATCAATGCCGCATCTCACCAACCACGATTCAGGATCGTGCTCCCTAAATAATGGTGCGATTGCCGACTAGAGCATTCAAATGCTGGAGTGACTAAAATTCCCAAAGGCTGTAGCAATCATGACCTTATCTATGAACAAGAAAATCCTATATTTCTTAGATTCTTATTTTAATTCGGGTGACTGTATTCTGCTAATCAAAAATGCATTAAAATACCAAGTCAGCAGAAACCATAAATGCCCTAGAAAGAACATAGATTTCCTAACGTACTGAAATAGACACTGAACAACAATTGAACAATAGATAAATTAAGGATGCATATTAAATACATGAAAGTTCATACCTCAGAATAATCGCTGAGTAAATGTAGGGTACGATAAACTTAGACAACAGACGAGTATTTGTATCGTAAATGGAAACTAATTGCAGAGTAAGATAGTTCTGCATCACATTTGGAAAACAATTAGCAGTTAATCAAACGTAAAACATTGTAAGTATGTACGTTAAATGTACTTCGTCTTGGTGAACAAATATAACAATATATAAAGAAGTGAAACATCTTTACCATGTCTGCCATGTGTATGAGAGTTCTGGAAATATGTGTATATATATAGATGTATATATTTGTTTGTGTGCGCATGTATGTGACGTGGGATGTGTGTGTGTGTGTGCGTATGTAGATATATATATATATATAATAAAAATATGTTACAAAAAGAAAACAGAAAATACACGTGGAAATGTAAGGGGAAAATAAGAAAAATCAACGAAAATGCACATTGTAAATAAAAAAAGAAAAGGCTTTTTATGAAAGGTAACGACAGATATATACATTTAGATGGACTGAGGTAGTAATAAGAGTCATAAAAGTCATTATTATGAGATGATTAAAGAATCAGTAAGCATACCGTATATATATATATATATATATATATATATATATATCGTAACATGAAAATAAACGGTTAGAAACGATACATGTTTTTCATAGTCCCGTACACACATACTGCGCGCACGTTTCACATGCATTAAAACTCGGATAAATATAAGATTTAATCTTGGACTTGCAACTATTAAACTATAAGGGCTTACATCTATTCTCCTTGAAAGACGTGTTATTAATTACAGGCACTTCACTTATCTTGTCCACTTTTATACTCGAAATAGAAGTTAAACTTCAAGCCCAGTATCTAAGAACGCATCACACTCAATCGCATCTACCATACAATCTCTTTACACACTGCAAGAAATTCCCACAATTAATTTATTTGACAATTGCAGTGTGGAAGGTATTTATAATTTTGTTAGTGAACAGGTCGCGATCTCAAAGCGACGAAAATATTTTGGCAAGTTAAATTTAAATGTTGAAGTGAATCTAACGGATTTTGTGTGTTTCTTAAATGGCCTATAAACACCTTCCACGTTGCAATTGTTTTCGTTCCAGCACACGATCTCAGATCAGATCACTTGCTACGCAGGTACATCTCCGTAATTTAAATGACATGT
Organism: Octopus sinensis; assembly: GCF_006345805.1. NCBI lineage: Eukaryota > Metazoa > Mollusca > Cephalopoda > Octopoda > Octopodidae > Octopus > Octopus sinensis. The sequence continues at coordinate 190,276,899 of NC_042997.1, forward strand.
GTCATGAATGCATTCTTATAGCTCTACTGATTCTAAATGGGACACTATTCAATGATAATGACA
>NC_042997.1:190281961-190294875 GCF_006345805.1 Octopus sinensis
GTTAATGCACATATATATGAATGTTACTATATATATATATATATATATATATATATATATATATATATATATATATGTTAATGCACATATATATGAATGTATACATATATAATATATATATATATATATATATATATATATATATATACATACATTGTATATATATATGTATTATATGTATTTGGATGTGTGTACATATTATACATACACACACACACACATATATATATAATATATATATATATATATATATATACATCGTGGTACTCCGTCGGTAACGACGACGAGGGTTCCAGTTTATTCGATCAACGGAACAACGTGCTCATGAAATTACCGTGGAAGTGTCTGAGCACTCCACAGACACGTGTACCCTTAACGTAGTTCTCAGGGAGATTCAGCGTGAGACAGAGTGACAAGGCTGGCACCTTTGAAATACAGGTACAACAGAAACAGGAAGAAAGAGTGAAAGAAAGTTGTGGTAAAATAATACGCAGGGTTCTCCACCAACCCCTGTCGAAGCGTTGTGGAGCTTTAGGTGTTTTCGGTCAATAAACACTCACAACATATATATATATATATATATATATATATATATATATTATATATATATATATAAGGGCGTAATATAGCATGAACAAAATAAACTAGCCATATTTTGCAGGGAAAAAAATGTGTCGGCGGCCAGCCATGATTCTTATTATTCCCTTATCTGTATCTTCAATACATTTCAACCCTTTTGAAGCAAACATTTTTTATATTGTCTTCACCGTAAGTTGAATTATATATATATATATATATATAGATATATATATATATATATATATATATATAATAATATATACAGACACACATATATATATATATATACAAAGACATATATAGAAATACATACACACACACATTCACTCACGTACACACACATATATACATATACATATATATATATATATATGCGTTTATATCTGTAAACATACATACATGTATATACACATATATGTATATGTGTGTGTGTGTCTGTTCCGTCAAAAGAAGATCCATTGCTATCATATGCGCCAGCAGAACTTTACTTATAATATTTATACACGTAGATACAGGCATGTGAGCTTTTTGGGACACAATCTTTCGTGCTTATGAGCTTGTATGCATAAGGGTTGTGGATTTACATATATATGTGTGCTTGAATGTGCGTTGAAGTATAGTTTATTATATGCGTGCGTTTGTTTCCATATTACTTTTGTTTAGAGAGATAACTGGATTCAGTTGGCAAATGAAATAAAGGGTGCATGAGACGTAATGTTAGAAACATTTAGAGCGAGTCCGATATTAGAGGAATGAGGAACAACCAAATTTTAACTTCAGAAGTGAGAAACGTTAGCCAGTGAATAGATAAAGAATGCGAAATATACCGAGGAGAGGGAGGAAGAAGACACGAGAAAAAGGCAAAAATAGCATCTGATCTGCAAGTATTACGGGGAGAAATAGGAGCGTAACTTGGTATTGATTTAATATTGATTTTAACATTGATACATGAGTGTCAAATTAGAACAATAGTGTAATCAATTACATCTGCCTAATTACTTGTCTTCATTTTATAGTCCCCTAGATAGAGGAAAACGCTCCAAGATAGAAGAAAATCATGGTTAACTTCTGCGTGATTTGAACTCGAAACATAAAGAGCGTAATAGAAAACTTCAAGGATTCTCTCAATCAACACTACTATGGTGTTCACAATGATACTCAACCACATTAAGATGTGCGCCGTTTTCCTGTAGATAATTGCACTGGGACAATTGATGGGAAGGTACAGAGACAAAATTCAGAGCCTACCTCGACAGAACGTTGTGGAGCTCAGTAAAAAATCCGGAGTCTTGCAAAAGGGAGATAAGAGTAAGGAGGGTACGAGAAGCGATGGTTTGTTGTACGGTGGTGGGGGATCGATCCATTTTCATTGTGAACCCTATGAAATTTGCTTTTAAAGGGCAAACCTGTTTTGTTTTTATTTCTTTTATTAGTTTCAGTGATTAGACTGCGTTCATTCTGGTTGGGACACCAGATTGAACTTTTAATCGAATGAATCGGCCCCAGTATTTATACATGTATATATATATATATATATACTTTGATACTTTGATACTTTGATAGGTTTCGGCCATTATTGGCCCAGGCCATGTCTAACTTAATAGCACCACCTGATATATACGGCTGGCTTCTTTCAGCTTCCGTCAGCCAAAACCCACTCAAAAGGATTTGGTCGGCCCGAGGCTATAGGAGGAGGAGACACTTGTCCAAGCAGTGGGACTGAACGCAGAACCATGTGGTTGGGAGTTAAGCTTCTTACCATACACACACGCCCGTTTGGAGACTTCTTGCCAAATATCTACCACAACCGGCAGCAGAACTGTAGAATTCCCAGTTCTGTGAATTCAGAAGCAGGGACGCTGTTGAAATGGATCTAATGGCATTGATAAAAATAAAAACTAGAAAAACAACAGCAACCGGTCAAATATTGGTTTAATTTTAATCATTTGTAACAATAGAAAAAATGATGTAACCTTGAACTTCTGTTTAAAAATATAAACACTGATACCACTGCAATGTGACCGGCATGTAATCTGGCACAGGGGAAAAGGTAGCTGACGTCAGAGCATAAAATGAAAGAACTGATTACAAAGAAAATGAGCCCTATAAACTCTACATTAATATAGTCCTGTATAATTTCAATGGCGTTTTATGATTGAAGTTGTTGTTGTTTATTTTATTCCCCATGTACAAGTTACGTGTGTATTCACCATTATTTTATTTATTTTATTCACTTTTAGAAAAATTGAAGTACATCTGTCGAATACTGGACTTATTTTGTACGTAACTTTTGGCCCATCCTGTAAGACTATGCATGCGCAACATTTTGCGAGAAGCAGGGCGCATGAGAAATGGCGAATCATTAGTTAGGCCGCACTACTGAAAAATTTCAAGGTAAATCACTTTTTACGCGTGCCATTCAGCAAGTTCTGAGAATCTTCGGACTGCAGTTTATCCATGAGTGATCTACAGAGCTTTTTTTTTTGGTTTTGCTATTGATTTCCAAACTAAATTTCAGGACACAATAAATCGGATGCATGTCTATGTGGGCTAACGAAGCGATAAACAAGTAACTGAAGCTAAATAGCTTGAGTAGAGCATGATGTATTAGTTGCGCGTATTGTGTCTGCATCATTCTTGACCCAATATTTACATTAATGCGTCGTATACGACATGCCTCTTACTGCTTCCGTCAACCAAATCCACTCACAAGGCTTCGGTGGGCCCGAGACTTTAGTAGAAGACACTTGGCCAAGGTGCCATGTAGCCGGACTGAACACAGAACCATGTGGTTGGGAAGCAAGCTTCATACCACGAAATCACTCCTACACCTACATATATATATATATATATACCAAGTGAAGCTGTAAGGTACCGCACGAGTGGAAATATATATGAAAGAAGCTTTGAAAATGCAATTTTAAAAGATGTTTATTCACTTGACCGGTTTCAATATTTTAGAAAAATGTAAAAACTTTGTAAAAGCTTTATTGTGTTAAGTACTGGTTGTCACAAAATATTACAATACATATATACATTCTTTGATAATAATAAGAAAATGTTAAAACCAGTTTACAAGGAAATATCTTGAGAAATATATATATATATATATATATATATATAATATATATATATATATATATATAATATATATATATAAATGTATGCATATATAAGACCAAATTGCTAAGAGGCTTGTTTCGCGACCAGAATGTAACAAGTCGCATTCCACGGCGTGAGATCTTTGCAACTGTCATTTTCTACAGTAATGGTGGTCGTTAAGCACATGAGAGTAAAATTGGGTAAACGGAAACTGTACCGTATCCCGTCAGATTGGTTGTACTTGTAAGTAAAAAATGATAGTACATTGTTGACGATTCTACCGGAGAGTTAGGTTAAAGGTACACACGCTAGTGGAATGCTCAGTAACATACGCGTTAAATCAATGAACAGCGAATTCACAAGATCAAACAACTGAAACTTGATCGTCGAACAACGATGAAACTGATATATATATATATATATATATATAATATATATATATATATATATATATGCCTGTGTGTATATGTAAACATGTGAGAGTTTGGGTTTATGTGTACATTTATGTATGTATATATATATGTATATATATATGTATATATATATATATATATGTGTGTGTGTGTGTGTATACATATATGTATTTATACAAATATACATATGCATATATATAAGCATATATAGGTATATATTTGCGTATAACAATCATAAATATGTATATATATATATATATATATATATATATGTATATATGTGTGTATATATACATAAATGTACATATGATTATACGTATCTATATAAATACACACATACATATATACCTGTATGCGTGTGTGTATACACTCACATGTATGTGTGAGCGTATATATATATATATATATATAGATAGATAGATAGATAGATAGATAGATAGATAGATAGATAGATAGATAGATAGATAGATAGACAGACAGACAGACACACACACACATATAATATATATATATGTATACACACACACACACAAACATATGCATATGCATGTAGATTTATATATACAAATGCACAAATGTGCATATACACACTCAGTCGTATGTATGTGCGGTTGCCTATGTTTCTATGTTTCTATGTATGTGTTTGTGTTGAGTATCGATCAAAGGAAAAGTATTTCCTATGGCGTCATCAATGCCTTGCAATGTCGGTGTTGAAAATGACAAAGACATGTTCTTTTCTACTAAGTACACCGATAACAACTGATGGAAAGCAGAAAGCAGAAGGATGCTTTTAAATAATTCTTATAAATAAAGCCTAAACTCTATACTGGATTCTTTGAAGTCAGCCACAAAAGTTAGTTTCACTGACGAAAACGACACAAATTTTCATTCATTCTTCCTCTGTGCTGTCCTTTTAATACATTCAGAAAAAAAATATACACTGAGAAATTATAGAAAATAGACTCAACGAAAGAAGTTTTTTAAGAGAGGGATAAAGTGACGGATATATTGAAATATAGATGTGAAGAAAAAAAAATGCGGAGGGAAATGAAAAGTATGTTTATGTGCGTATATATTTATATATGTATTTATGACAGGGATGAATGATAATTACACATAAAATTTTTTAGTAAACCATGTTTGTTAGAATTAGCCAGAGTTAAATATGCGTTTCAATAGAAAAGCGTGTACATTAGTTTATAAAATCAAATATTCTGCTGCTGAAGTGAAATATATACGTTCTTTTACTTTCTTCTTTTTTTTTTTTTATAATGCAAAGGGCGAGCTTCGTTCTGCTTTTAGTAAACGTCACGCTCCCCTGAAGAAGAACAAAAGCTACCAACTTTAAACATTCAAATTTTTTTGCGTATCACGCATCATCCATGTTTATTTGTGTGGTTGTGCGCGCGGAGGCGTGGGTGTGAAGACGCGTGGTTAGTGGTTCACGATCGTATGGTCGTGATTTCAATTCCCGGTGGTGCATTGCACCCTTGAGCAAGACACTTTATTTTCACGCTGCTTCAATCTACTTAGCTGACAAAAATGAATAGCACCTGTATTTCAAAAGGTCAACCTTGTCACATGTATCATGTTGTGTCTACCGGAGAACTATGTTAAGGGCACATGTGTCTCAACCACTGACATGTTAATTTCACAAGCAGGTTGTTCCGTTGGTATAAATGTATGTGTGTATATATATATATATATATATATATATATATAGGCGCAGGAGTGTGTGTGTGGTAAGTAGTTTGCTTACCAACCACATGGTTCCGGGTTCAGTCCCACTGCGTGGCACCTTGAGCAGGTATCTTCTACTATAGCCTCGGGCCCACCAAAGCCTTGTGAGTGGATTTGGCAGAGTGGGAATGAAGTTCAATCACGTAATTTTATGAAAATTAATAGTCTTAGCATCTTAATCATATAATTAAGTGATTCGTATTCACTTCTTAATCAAAAGACTATTGTGTCTCCTCGTGCTCTGTTTAGTCCATTCTAGCGAACCAACAGCGAAAGGAACGGGCTTGGACGGGGCAAGAAGACTCTTTTGGGAATTACTCCAGTCCGGTTTTTGTGTGGGCACACAGTAGGCGTAGCATAGGCAGTAAAGAAAATCAGGAAAAAGAGAAAAAAGAATAAGACGTAAAACAAACGTTACATCTGTGTTAAGGATTAGCCATATTTTCTTTCCATAGACAGCGTGTAGAAAGTTGATACATCACTTTGTTTTCTCGTAGGTCTAACATTATTTATAGAAAACAATATTTTACAAGTTTCAGAAGTCATTATTTACATGAATAAATTTCATTATTTTTGAATGATTGTATCCATTCTCTTATGTAAATAACAAGAATGCTTTAAATTTGAAGACAAGTAACTTTAAAGTACACCAATGCCATCCAGTAATTCTGATTTGTTCTTAATGCTGTTTCGTGTTGGGTAGGATTTCAAACGTTGTAACAACGTCAATGTTTTTCTTTTTCTTATTATCTCGTTGTAAACATTCGCAGAATAAGTAACCTATAAATGTCGCTTGCCTGGCTCAGTTAATTTTTGACACAAGAGCACCGACTCAAAGATAGGCAAATTGATATGAAATACCCACACATATAAACACACGTGTGCGTTCACTTAGTGAATATCGGATCGCCTACTTTTAATATAACTTTTTGCTAAATTGCTGTACAACCTATAAATGAATACAAACGACTATGAATAGTGAAGCATAAGATACGGGCAATAATTCCAGATAGAATACAGCGGTTGCGAATTCTTGGCGAACTTAGCCCAATATTTACTTAAGAATCTCCTTTGGGAATGGTCCAGTTATGTAGATAACGATGTTTAAAACGACATGATGAGCTGAAACAGATATTCACTATTCTTTTTAGCTGAAGCATCATTCATACGTGAGAATACATTTGACTGATGTGGCAGAATGCCTAATTTTGTCTTTGAAGTAAACAACGTTTGTTTCTTACAATGTTTACTATATTAGCCTTAGTGAGCTGTAAAAGAAAGTCGTTTATTTTTAATTCATTTATTTTCACACAGAGGAAATCTACATTTTACCTATGATTAATGAATAGCAGAGAATATCTTATCTACATTCTAACTTTCTTGTAATTTCAATCATTCAACTGTGACCATATTAGTGCACAGCTTTCAGGGATTTTAGTTGAATGTATCTGTCTACGTCCGATTTATGTCGCTTGCTTGGTTCAGTTAATTTTTGACACAAGACCACCGGCTAAAAGATAAGCGGATTGATATCAAACGCTCACACATATAAACATATATGTGTGCGTTGAATTTGTTAATATTGGATCGCTTGTTTTTAATATAAATTTTTGATAAATTACCGTACAACAGAAACAGTAAAAATAACGGGGTAACAACTGAGAGGTATAAGTAGTTACTTTGGGAGAGGACAAAAATGATAGCATGTTTGAACATGCTTAAAAACATATTTAAAAACAACTATACAGGTAACAGAAATCATCATCTTGTTATGAACTCACAGTTCCAAGTCCTCGAATGTTTCAGCCATATCCTGCTCCAGTTCAAGCAAAGGAAAATTAACAACACCTGGACTAAGGCATAGCCACGACAAAATCTATGGCTCCTGCACTGTGCGACAACACTTACAAGAACATCATCCGAACAGCCTTTTTTTCTACTTAATGTCAATTTTTGAAAACCGTAAAAGACAGGTTATTTACAAATATAGGAAGTCATTTTAATAACCAGGGCCTAAAACAAAACTACAGTTTCACACGGTATCAAGTATATAACCTAAGACACGCGCACCAAGAAACCTGAAGCCACATGCTCATGCAAAAACAACAATGCGTGCTCACTAAATACTGCAAATGGAGAAATACCGAGTGATGTAGAGTCCGAGAGGACGGGAACAAAGCGTGCAATATTTGCACAGCAGAGCAAAGAACAATTCTGAAACCCTATACAATCAGGTCTCTATTAAAATAGCTAATTTGATAAAATCGGTAAACGCAGAAATGTTGAGAAGCATTGTACAGATGATTCGAATATTTTACATTCTTTATGAAAACTTACTAAACATTAATCTGCAATAAATAATCATACAATGAACGTTAAATTCCAACTAAAAGCTAAGGTAAGTACATTTACTGAACGAGTAAAAGAGGGGCTTGCAAATCTCAATATCAACCCGTCACGAGTATCAGGATATGTAAGAAAGGCCGCGAGCTGGCAGAAACGTCGGGCAAAATGCTTAGCGGTATTTCGTCTGTCGTTACGTTCTGAGTTCAAATTCCGCCGAGGTCGACTTTTCCTTTCATCCTTTCGGGGTCGATTTTTGAAGTACCAGTTACGCACTGGGGTCGATATAATCGAGTTAATCCGTTTGTCTGTCCTTGTTTGTCCTCTCTGTGTTTAGCCCCTTTGTGGGTAGTAAAGAAATAAGTATTACATTCTCTAAAATGTATTTAGTCCATTGTGTATTGTCATTATATGGTTGTTGAAAGCAGTCAACATTTTGAGGTAATAATGCGGTTAGAGATAATGAATGCTTAAAATTTCATTTACGAGTAACTGTGAGTATAAACCTGCTATGATACGCAAATCCACTGCATTATCCTAACAATTATATCTCCTGTAGGTTATCTAACACTTACCACCGCAAAATATCAGAAAAAATATATTTATAACAACTTTATGATAAAATTCACCCAAGAGATTGTTGATAAATAACATATCATTTTAAGCCCGAAAGCGGCTTAGTATCTTTTTACTGATGGTAAATATTACATCAAATTTGTCATAGTTATACTTTCATATGCTTATTAACATTAATTGTACAACTGTTGGAAGAAATTGTGCGGAGTATACTCAAAGAATATATAATTTAAATACAAGATGGAAAGATTAAAAATCGGAAATGTGAAAGGAGAAAATGTGTTTGATTAAAAAAAATCGAGTGATCGCATATTAACTTTATAACATCTGAATTCTCTTTTTAAAATTTTCAAATAATATATTGAAATTATTATATATTCTTTTAGTATGCTTTTTCCTTGAATAAGTATTTTCCAATTTTTCCTGCATGTATATTTTCTTATAAATGTAACGGAGAGAGGTAAAAAGTGTTTAACTCAACGAAATAAAGTAAGATATACAACTCGCAATTAAAGAAATATTTTAAATTTGTTTGCATTCCTGGGTCTTATATTTTTTATTCATCTATACTTTAAAAGCTATAACGTGGAGAGTAGACGGATCGCCAGATCTTTCATACAAACTGTGACAATTCTGTTTCACTTTCATTAGATCTTTGTTATACACAATCGTTTGCGGTCCTGCTTGACTATAGTTTCCTAAATACAAGCTATATTTAGATATTTTCCATCTATGTAAGGGACTGAACATTCATAAACTAATTGAATGTCTTGCAAACAACCTTCACATGCAAGTGCTACCGGTGAAGAACTCCGCATATCGGAAGCCAGCAAGTGTATGGTGTCATCAGGAGAGAATGCGCGCCGTTTCGGGGCCTACCTCTCGACGGCATCAATGCGCACCGGCCCCCTTCACTGATATGAGGTCCCACTTGCTAGATCAACTGGTTATGAAATAAAGCTCAATATTCTTCTAGCCATCGCTCATCGTCTCTTTGTAACCAAATCTAGTGGCCAGTCTTCTCCACTGTAGTTTGGATATCGGTCATGGTGGTATTGACTTTACGATGAGTTAGGCCTAACAAGAGTTTTTAAATCCTTCTGAGGTACATTGCTCCTATCAATGTTAGTGTATGCATATGATCTGTGTTACCGAGTGTATTTTTACTGCGATAATACATGTTGACTTTAAGCTTATCATTGGCGTTAATTACATATTCCGTTTCCTTATTTTATCTTATATCTATTCATAAGAATCCTTCATCTAATTTAGAGTGACTTTGTGGATGATCTTGTAACACAATTTAAGCAGCATAACTGTAGAATCATAGAAATTTTGGGGTAATGTGTAGTTATTCTATTTGATCTGCACTAGCAGGGCAGGGCAACCGTGTCATATCTATAGTTAATCTAATTCTTAAATGAGGAAAGTAGCATATAAGCTGAGACAACATTGCGAGAATGATAATAACCTCAGTATCATGGCATATAATTTTTTTGATAGACAAGCAAGAAATAGCAGCTGAATCTCTTTGAAGTCACAGTCCACTGTTTCAGAGAAAATAAAAAATAAAGCAATTGCATTATTGATGCAGATTCATTACATCTGCAAAATGAAAATATGAAGGATTGTCGAGGACGGAAGATTTTTTGTTCATATATATATATGAATATATATATATATATATCTATATATATATATATATATATATATATATCATATATTCATATTCATATATATATATATCCATATATATATATATATTCATATATATATATATTCATATATTATATTCATATATATATATTCATATATTATATTCATATATATATATAATATATATATATATAATATATATATATATATATATATATATATATATCCGTATATATATTCATATATATAAACACACACATGCATATATGTCTATGTGTATGTGTATGTATGCATGAGCATGCGTGTGTGTGTGCGTGCAGACAAGCAATTGCACATGCAATTAACAACGTCGAATAAAAAAGATGTCAACAACAGACCGCTGGGAATGAAATATCATGACACGTCTTAATCTTGCTGCCGTTATATTCAGATCTTTAGATAACACTGCATTTCACACTGTGAGAGATTAAGACATTAAGCATAGATTTAGTGCAGATCAAATTCTATATAGCATGTTCTCAAGGGACTGAATCCTGGCTATTTTACTTTAGTTTTATACACACACTTAGTAATAATAGGTGATATATTTATATGATGGAGCGTGTAATTTGAAAGATTATTCAATGCTTTTTCTTTGCAGCATTTCAGTTTGAAGATTTTACTGATAGCAACATTAATTGTTTGTAATATTGCCACTGTGATCGAAATCTACGATGAGTAGCTTAGTTAGATAAATCAACCACTTATACTTTTCTGTTATCTATTCTGGAATGATAAAAATATAAAGATGTTCTCGGCGGTATTTGAAATGAGGACCTAAAGAGCCGTAAATAATAATTAACGATACTGAAACTGTAAGTCATGACTGGTACGGCTAAAATATTGATCGCTTCGACCCTGTTTCTTGCATTTGGCTATCTCTGTCTTGAGTATTGCCCTTACCCTGCGATAACATTCCCTTCTGATCCTTTCCCTTATCACTGAATGTTTGATTCCGTCCCTTTCAAATACCCCCAGGTTTTTGTAGCCCTCCGCTGGTTCTAGTTCCTTTATGACATTTGCTAAACCTGGACCTGCCCCATGATAAAAACTGGTCGGAACACAAACCACCTCCAATGCTTGAAAATTATCATATCTCACTTCTCTGGTAGTTCACCATTGAAACTGACAGAAAGTTAGATACGAGTAGACCAGACATTATATTGAAAGACTTCAGATAAAAATCATGCTTAGTTATTGATATGACTGTCCCTATTGATATAAATGACCTACCAAAAATTGAGCAAGTATAAATATCTTGAAAGAGAAATTGGCAAAATGTGGAACCTCAAGACTAAAACAATACCTTTTGTCATAGATGCCCTAGGAATGACTGCAAAAGGGGATGATTTTTGCCTAGCTCAGATACCAGGAAACCCCCAAATGGCAGAAATTCAAAATGTAGTGCTCATGAGAATTGTCCATATCCTACGTAAAATACTGTCTATGTAATCTCAATTTTTAAAACAAACTCATAATTTTCTTGTTTTCTTAAACATTCTCTATAACAATACTATGTGCAAAACCAAATATATGACACCCTAAGCATAACCAACATGGACTTCTAACTTGTTGCCTCTTGAGGTCTCTGGGTGAGACCTGGAGCCAACTTGTACAAATACAAAGCAAATCAAATATACAATAATAATGATCATCATGATCATGATCATGATCATGATGATAATAATAATAATAATAATAATAATAATAATAATAATAATAATAATAATAATAATAATAAGAAGAAGAAGAAGAAGAAGAAGAAGAAGAAGAAGAAGAAGAAGAGTAACAAACAACAGTAGAAAGTGATATGTGCAGAATCTGTGGACAAAACAGTGAAATCGTATGGCACTAGCCCAGAAGGAATATTAGAAACGAAAAGACAATATAGCCAGGCTTGTCCATTGGACACTTTGCAACAAGTATGGACTTGACAGAGCAAAAAATTGGTACGACTACAAACCTGAAGGCATCGTCGAAAGTAGAAAAGCAAAGATCCTATGGGATTTTGTGTTCCAGTGCGACCAAGAGATAGAGAATAGGAAGCCAGACATAGTCTTAATTGAGAAAGAAAACAAACTATGCTGGGTCATAGATGGCCAGCTGACAACAAGGTATGCAATAAGGAAGTAAGAAAAGTTGAGAGATATGACAGGTTAGCTTGGGAGGTTAAGCAGTTGTGGTCGATGAAACAGGTAGCAGTAGAACCAATGATTGTCGGAGCCCGGGAAATAGTGATAAAAAAATCTTGAGAAGTACGTGGAACAAATAGGGGCTGCAATAAGGGTAGAGTACTTGCAGAAAACAGTACTGCTTAGAACCGCTCGAATACTCTGGAAGGTGCTCGAAAAATAAGAGGTGTTATCTTAATTTACTGGTAGTGAACAGCTGACACTGTAGTAGTGCATCTCCAGCGTAAGAAGCTGCGCAAAGTAATAATAATAATAATAATAATAATAATAATAA
>NC_042997.1:190294975-190322475 GCF_006345805.1 Octopus sinensis
AATGCATTTCGTACCAACTTTTAGTCGTATTTTACTCGTATTGTTGTTCTCCGGGGGTCGTAATAAACATTTTTTTTAGAATGGCATTTTTACAACTTCAATAACAACCAGAACAAACGGCAACAGCAGCAAACGCGCGCGACACAAGCTGCTACTACTACTACTACTACTACTACTACTACTACTGCTGCTGCTGCTGCTGCTGCTGCTACTACTACTACTACTACTACTGCAAATTGCTTAGACGACGCATACAAACCTATACGCACACAGAGGCATATACACACATATAAATACATACATACATATATATATATATATACACATGCATATATATATATATATAAATATATACACATGCATATATATATATATGTGTGTGTGTGTGTGTATGTATTCGGAGTAAAATGGGAATAGAATTAAACTCAAAAGACTACAAGAAACCATAAAATTTCTTATTAATTAATATTTTACAGTGTATACATGAGTGCGTATCTATCTATCTATCTATCTATCTATCTATCTATCTATCTATCTATCTATCTATCTATCTATCTATCTATATATATTATATTTATATATATATATATATATAATATATATTATATATATATTATATATATAATATAATATATATATAGAGAGAGAGAGAGATGCATATATGTATGTATGTCTCTGTGTATATTCTTTTTTGCATATATATGATATAATATAGTGTGTGTGTGTGTTTATATTTATATGCGTGTGTGGTGTGTGTGTGTAATTGTATTTGCGTCTTTTATGCGTGTGTTTATGCGTGTGTGTATGTATTTGTATATTCTTAAATAATATTGATGAAGAGGATGTCGAAGAAGGAAGACGCGGAGGAAGGGTTGTAGGAGATTATTAATAATGGTGCTGGCAGGAAAATAGCAAATAAATACAGAAAATCCTTCGATAATGCTGACTTGGGGGAATATTTCTCAGAAGAATTCAAAATGGAAAGATTATAATAAAAAAAAAAAAAACGAAAAAATGCTAATAAATGTAATAAGATGAAAAACTATTGTATATCATTTTAGAAATATTAGAATTTTCATACAAAATGAAAAAAAACAAAAAAAAAAACAAAGGAAAAAAGTAGGACGGAGTGAGCGAAAGAGAAACAAAGAGAGAGAGAGAGAAAGAAAGAGAGAGAGAGGGGGAGGAGGGTAGATGAGAGGTCTGGAAAGAGTGAGATAAGAGAAGCAGGGCAGAGACAACGAGTTAGAGTGCAAGTGAGAAGTATGAGATAAGATAAGGAACTGAAAATGAAAAAGAAGAGGAAATTATATACATACATACATACATACATACATATACATGTATACATATATACTTATACATACATAGATATATATGTATATATATATATATGTGTATATATATATGTATATATATATATATATATATATATATGTATATATATATACATCTAACATACAGAGAAAAATGGATAGAACTTAGAACTGGTAATTAGGTAGATAGATGGATAACTAGGATCTTCAAGGAGTATACTAATATTTCAAAATGTCTTTCATGTGCAGCAGGATAGAGAAATTTTATTGTGAAATATAGGGAGTTACAATTGAAAAGAGAAATACAGTGAAAGATAGGCAACTACAAATAAAGATAGATGGGTAGATAGAAATACATATATATATATATATATATATATATATATGGATATGTGTGTGTGTATGTATACTCACTCATATATACATAGAGATGACAGAGAGAGAGATGGATAGATGATTACAGAAAGAGACAATAAGAGAGATAGGTAGAGAGAGAGAGAGAAAGAGAAAGAGATAGTGACAGGAGTGAGTGAGAGAGAGAGAGAAAGAGAAGGTTTTTTTTTTTTTTCAACAATCTAATTTTCCTCATCTAAGAAGAATCATGCAATATGCCCCGAAGTATAATTATTACCAAATAATACAGAATGTACAAATGACGTTTTGTAACCATATTATGTATTGTCATTCCCTTTCTTCTGAGACACCACCACCGCCACCACTACCACTACCACCAACATCATCAACATCAGCACCACCATGATCGTCATCATGAAAATCATCATCATCATTATCATCACCATCATTATTAACAACAACAATAACATAACTATAGATGCCATCCTTCTTAGCATCATTGTCGTCGTTGTAATAGTTATTATTTTTCTATTTACTTCATTCAATTTCAACATTGTTGTTGTTGCTGTTTTGTTGTCGCAGTTGCAATTTTGATCTTGATGCTGTTGCTGTTGAGCCCGAGGTCACTTTTGATCCAAGTGCACATATGATCAAAAGCATTCATATTTTCATATCTTCATTACTATTCTAGTTTTCGTTCCAGGTATAGTGAATAAATTACGATTATCTTATCCACATTGCTTTCTTAACTCTTCGCCTATTCAAAGCCTTCTCATAAATTTCTCCTTAAAGTCCGTGCTTGTTTTCAGACATTTTAGCTAACTCGTTACATACGTTCTCAGTAATAAAAAAGCTTTACTTTCATAAGCCTCTAGATGCTTTGCTGGTTGAAAAACTAAACTGGGAATGTGTATCATAAATAATGCATGAACACCTGAGAAATATGTGCTATGCATCAGACATGATAGTCAGACCATGCAGAGAGAATTAGCTGCACATTCTTGCTAATTTAACGCTCACGTAAGGGATCCTTCACCAACTAGTTCATGTGGCATTTATCTGTATTTAGACACACATCTAAATACTGATGAAGTAGATCAGTGATCAAAGGCATCTGATACTGATAATTCAGTCTTACAAGACAGCGGGCATACATTTTATAATATATTCCATTCTAGTTTCTTTTTCAGTCAGCAAGGTGGAATTTGATAGAAATTTGGTTGGTATTTCCAGCAGGTCAATCGGTCGAATAGATGCTCTTACGTTGGTAACTAGAAGTCGATGTATTAGTATTAGTAGTAATGGTGGCGTTGGTGATGGTGGAAATGGTAGTGGTGATGATGGCAGTGGTGGTGCTGGAGATGTGTAGAACTGCGTGAACAACTATCTATTCCTTCGAATTATAAAATCAACCTGCCTCCTCCCTAAAAATTTGCTTGCCTTGGCACAAAATTAGAAAGAATTATGATAATAATAATGATTTCAAATTTTGGTACAAAGTCAACAGGAGTGGTTGTGTGGTAAGTATCTTGCTTACCAACCACATGGTTCCGGGTTCAGTGGCACCTTGGTAATCTCATAGCGCGACATGGTAATCTCATACCAAGATAAACAGCACACGACCTTGCAATTTTCTTCAGGTCGAGTAACCCATCCCGCTCAAAAGGTCATTGAAGGATGTTCAACGAAATATCCATGTTTCCAGAGGTGAATTATTCAAATCCTGAAGAATTCCTCCCGTCACGTGGTTATGATGCTCCCCCACTACTTCTGCTCGTGATCAGATATGCACATATCGTCATGCATAAAGGGACATGCTTAGTTGGTTATGGTCAAACAAGTGACAAGCAAATCTGTGGTATTGAGCAGAATATTTGCTGTAGCCCATCTTTCATACCAAGACAAAAAATGTACATGATAACACTTCCAATCCGTTAAACCATGAGATCTACTGCCTTGCATTGCATGAAGGCGGCGGCGGCGGCATCATCATCATCATCATCATCATCATCATCATCATCATCATCATCATCATCATCATCATCATTATTATTATTGTTATTATTATTATTATTATTAAGGTGGGGAGCTGGCAGAATCGTTAGCAAGCTAACCGAAATGCTTAACGGTATTTCGCCCGTCGCTACGTTCTGAGTTCAAATTCCGCCGAGGTCGACTTTACCTTTTATCTTTCTGGGGTCGATAAACTAAGTACCAGTTTTGTATTGGGATCGATCTTATCGAGTGACCCCCCTTCCCCAAAAAAATTTCAAGCTTTGTACCTTTAGTAGAAAGGAACATTTTTTATTACTGTTACCATTTGTAGTAGTAGTAGTAGTAGTAGTAGTAGTAGAGGAAGTTTTAGAGCTTGCTGATGACATTTTCAAATTATAGGAAAATTAAACTGACAGAGAGAGAATTGTTTACTTTATTAATGGAGATATAATTGGGAAGCATATCCTATTAATTCTTTTATAATAATGATTTTTATTAGATGCCTTTGTAAAGTATATCAGAATTCCTCGTGATGGTGATGATAGTCATCTGTAGTCTTAATCACCATAACACGCTCGCGCAAAAAATATGGCCATCGACTTCGCCGTCGTCGTTGTGGGAGCAAATGTGCTGCATTTGCAGTTTTATGTAGACACGCACAAACGTGCATGCGCATTCTCTGCATAAAAGCATCCATCCATGCACACTCACACACAAGGTACTTACATATACACGCTCAGGCATACACGATCATATATAATCGCGTATATTTTTGTGTGAATGAACGAATGTTATGTAATTATAAATATATGTATTTATAATTATAAATTAGGGAATCTGAGATATACCAACACACTGAAATAGCAGTCAAAACCTGACTCTAAAGCCACGTTAAATGTTCATATAGCACTAGGAGAGAAGACAGAGAGACAAACGAAACTAGCAAAAAAATTTTATTGGATAATTCCAGATCCCAGATTTCTGATTCTGCATAAGAAATGCTTTGCCTCATCGGTGGAATATACTCAGATAGCACATAAATGCAATATATATATATATATACAACATACGATATACTTACATATACGAACGTCTATACATACATATATATGCACGTATGTATACGACCATATTTTATATAAATATGTGTATTTATATATACATACAAATATATATATATACATACATCTTCATATATATACACATCTACATATATATACATATTTGTCTATATATACATATATACATAAATATATATGCACATATATATATATACATATATATGCATACACACACGCATATATATATATATATATATATATATATATTATATATATATATATATATATTTGCTTACACTTTTACTTGTTTCAGTCATTTGACTGCAGCCATGCTGGAGCACCGCCTTTAGTCGAGCAAATCAACCCCAGGACTTATTCTTTGTAAGTCTAGTACTTATTCTATCGGTCTCTCTTGCCGAACCGATAATTTACGGGGACGTAAACACACCAGCATCGGTTGTCAAGCGATGTTGGGGGGACAAACACAGACACAAACACATACACATACATACATACATATATACATACATAGATGCATACATACATACATACATACATATATACATACATAGATACATATATACATACATAGATACATATATACATACATATATATATATATATATATATATATATATATATATATATATATATATATATATATACGACGGGCTTCTTTCAGTATCCGTCTACCAAATCCGCTCACAAGGCGTTGGTCGGCCTGAGCACTTGCTGTTACGAAGTGGAACTGAACCCAGAACCATGCGATGGGGAAGTAAGCTTCTTACTACACAGTCACCATACATTATTAGATGGATGGATACCCTCTGGCATCCGTGTATGTGTATGTGTCAGGAAATTAGTAATGATGAAGATAGGAATTTTGCAACACACCAATATAATAAATTAACTCTGCTGCTTCCATTACCGTGATCAAAACTTCAAATGTTCAGTATAATTAGAGGCTAAATATTGTTATTTTTTTAATGGTAGACAGGTAATTACAGAAAATTGTTAGGGTTTCTGAAAAAGTTTAGCTAAAAACGATTCTAGAAGCTAACGAAAAAACTTAGTTCATCAGAATGAAAATTAGCATTAAATCTTTTCGTTTTTTTTTATGAATTCACGATCTCTCACTGGGACAGAAGAACTAGTCCCATATATACGTGTATGTATGTATGTATGTATGTATGTATGTATGTATGTATGTATGTATGTATGTATGTATGTATGTATGTATGTATGTATGTATGTATGTATGTATGCATGTATGTATGTCTGTGCATGTATATATCTATGTGCATGTATATATGTATGTATGTATGTATGTATGTATGTATATATGTATGTATATATGTATATATATATATGTATGTATGTATATATGTATATATGTATGTATATATGCATGTATATATGTATGTATATAGTATGTATGTATGTATATATGTATGTATATATGTATGTGTGTGTGTGTATGTATGTATGTATGTATGTATGGGGAGAAGTGTATTTACACACAGGAAAGAATATACGATAATTGGTTTGAAAGTTGAAAATTCACCCAAGTCTTAAAACAGGTTGTTTTTAAATTTTGTAACAAATTTATTGAAATACCAAACCGGTTTCACAATTTTTTTTTTATTCATCCTCCATCCTTTACTAGCTTCCTTTGGTCTTTATTAGCTTCAGCTCGAGAGCTGAGGTCATACTGAGCACCACCGATAGTCAATGGTAAATAAAAATGTTAGAGAGGTTTTGCAGTTATAGAAGGGAAAATTCGGAAAAACAGGCTTAAAAAAATCAAATGATCATATAAATTCCAATATTCAATAAATTTCAGAGATAGACATCATCAAAAGCTCAAATATTCAATGAATTTCGTAACAGTCTCACATGATTGAAAGTTCAATAATATTGAGTTGTATTAGCATTTGGATATGACGAAATTTTGGAACTGTAAAAGAAGGGAAAGTAAATAAAATATTTACAAATTCTTTAGTAATGCATGAAGGAGGATTCTTCGCCGATGCTTTTGCTGGTAGGAACTGTTTTAAGATAAAATTGCTTTGTGTGTATAAACTCTTTAAGATGTAGGTCCAAGTTCTGATTCCAATAAATCTAATGACATCTCTTCTTTTGTCCTCCCGGCTGGCTGCCTCTGGTCACATATCTAGTTTGGCAATTGTCAAGCGTTCCGTTCGGTCGAAATCCTGGTGACATCTTTTTTTTTTATCGATTACTTTGATCACTTCTTTTAAACCTGTAGTGATCCAGTGCTCAATGGTGATTTATTTTCTGCATACGTCATTTGTTTTGTTCAAAGGTCTTGGTAACTTGTCTTTGTCTGATCGCCGTCCAGCGTTCCAGTTGGTTGATTCCCTGATGAAGCCACTCGCCTAGCTCAGCTGAATATTTATTTCCTTTCTCCTAAGAGTCGGGGTTCGACCACAAAAAATGTCTGTACTTGTTGATATTAACATATACCATGAGGGCAAGCACACAAGAGAAATGTAAAAATATAAAAATACAATATCTATAAACATATAAAAAATATTAACTACAGAGGGGGAGCGCTAAGCAGTGATAAATAAAATGCAGTTGAGGTACGTTCGAACCGGTGAACGAGCTGGCAGAATCGTTAGCACGCCGGGCAAAATGCGTAGCCGTATTTCGTCTGCCGTTACGTTCTGAGTTCAAAATCCGCCAAGGTCGACTTTGCCTTTCATCCTTTCGGGGTCGATAAATTAAGTAGTACCAGTTACGCACTGGGGTCGATATAATCGACTTAATCCGTTTGTCTGTCCTTGTTTGTCCCATCTGTGTTTAGCCCCTTGTGGGTAGTAAAGAAATATATATTTTCCTTGACAAAACGCAGTGAGTAGCTTGTTCGAACGTGTCTCAAGCGTATTCGGACTGATAATAACGTTACAATAATATTAATATACTAGCTATTTTGTCCCGTGCTTCACTCGGGTTTCGGTGGTGGTGGTGTTTTGTGCGTGTTGTCTCGTTTTCCCTTTCTTCTTTTGTTCGTCTTCTTTGCCTGGTTCTTTTTATTGCCCTCTTCTTTACCCACCCCCTTTCCAAAATCCCCCAGATTATTACACCTACAATTAAAGATAACCGCCTCTAGTCCCTGCAGCTACACGAAAAGCCACCATTATTCAAACAGCGCAACCTGTCTATCCCATAAGACACAATTTTTCCCATATTCCTCACCATAGCAACCAAACGGTAGCCTCGAGCGACTTGCAACCCCCTCAAATCACTGCCCACCTCATTTTACCCCCAGTGTAAATTTTGGCACCAATCCGCCCCATCTACCGCCCCTTAAACCGTTCAGTAAGCTCTTCAAGATGAGCAACATTTCTGTGTTGCACAGACTGCACTTACTGCAGCCGTTGGCATGGTGATTGTGCTTTCAATTTGATGGTATAGATGTCTTTTAAGTCCCATATTTGGCTAGAGTGGTCCGTGACTTTTTGCTTCCTCCAAATTCTAAATGAGGAGTTGTGCCTGTGAATGAGTTTCCTGTACCTATGACGGGTTTATATAGTTTGTATGTAAATGTATTCATATATGTGTGTATATATCATGATTACACACCCATCACTGTACACATTTCATCACACAACTTTAGCTTTTGAGTTTTTGTATATTTGTTCATCCTCACCCCCAAAAAAGAGGAATTACTTCCTCTATCCCGAATAATAGCGATCACTAATTACCTTCCCTTAGCTTTGTACTTGTGGATTTATTCACAAAATTTCATACAAGAACATGGACGAAAATCTTCTTACAAAAATACGAAATTATAATGATAACAATGTCATGATTAGCGAAAGCGAAACCGGCCGACAAACACAATGGTCTTTCATTTATGAAATATATTTTAAAATATATTAAGACTATGTAAACTGTGCATTTTCCTTCTTTTATTATATATATATATATAGTTTACACACACACACATGTACGTTTGCTTGTGTGTGTATATAATATACGTATATAATTCATGCCGCTCCTCTTAAGGCATAAAACATTTCAATTTCACATTTTATTTTACTTCATTTTATTTTAAATCTTTTATTTTTCATTTTTTAATCTCTACCGTTAAGTGTAAGTTACATTTTTATAAAATTTTAAGCACTCATTAAAAAAAAATTTCGAGTTTTAAATTTTCCAATTCATATTTTAAAATCTTATATTTTTACTTTATAATACTTTTTTATTCTAATTTTTTTTTGAATAAGGTTTTTTTTTAATATCGAAAATTTTTATTTTTAGTCTTTATTTTCATAAAAAAATTTTTTTTAATTTTTAATCTAAATTTTTTTACAAAGCTGGAATTACTTTTAAAAAGAATTTTTTCAATACCTTATTAAATTTTAATTTTTAATGTTAATTTTACATTTGAGTATTTAACTTTTGATTTTGATTCTTAATTTTTAATTTTTAACATTTTCGGAATGATTAATGATTTTTAATTTTATTTTTAATTCCCAATATATATAATTTTTTTAATTACAAGTAGCTTTAATTTTTAAGATTCTAAAAAAAGTTTCATATTATTATTTATTTTGTCGTCAACATTAACCCTTACTCCATATTTCCAGTTCAATTTCTAAAAAATTGAGCAAACTATTCCTTATTTATTTACTTATTTAATATCGAGTAATATATAGGTATATATATATGTAATAGTGGTGAACCAGTATGTAATACTGGTTTCTTCCTAGATCTTGCAACAGAAACAGGAAAAGTTGTTTTATTTGAACAATCTAATGTCGGTGTGTGTGTGGAACTTTTCTACCTACTTTGTGTTTTGACGGATTCCTGAGTGCAAGTTTTCATAGGAGTAGCATTTTTCATATATATATATATATATATATATGTGTGTGTGTGTGTGTGTGTGTGTGTGTGTGTGTGTATAACTTAGAAAAAACACCTTTTATCAATTCAATGATGAAAAATTAAATTTTACCATTTAGAAAAATTACATATTATAAGTTTGGAATAATATTCCCTCATATTATTATTATCATTATTATTATTATTATTATTATATTATTATTATTATTATTATTATTTTTATTGTATATATATATATATATATATATATATATATATATATATATATATATATATATATACACACATATATGTGTGTATGCGCGTGTGTCGTATATAAATGTTATAATTGTTTTTTTCATTGAACCTCAAGTGGAGGTTTTCTTTCGCGACTGGAGTTTCACAGCACGGTGATCCTCAGGCGAAAGAGATTTGTCCGAAGATCGCAGTGGAGTGGAACTCTAATCCCTAGACAAGCTCTAAGGTACCGTTTCTATAGCAAAAATACATTTTCTACATATACTGAGTACTCCTAAATAATTCTTTAAGAAATGTGTGTGTGTGTCTGTGTGCAAGTTTTGAGACAGGATATGAGAAAGATGAGCAGATACAGCATGAGAATACCTGTTGAAGAAAATATGTCCTAATTATTGCAGAGGAGTGAGGCGAATATTTATGAAGTATGTTTATAAAATGGTATTGCAGTATATAGAATATAATAACTGACCATCTATACCAACCAGAGAGAAAAACAAAAACAAAAATTATCTGAAGACTTCGTCGAAAATAATGAAAGATTTTCAGAACGTGTTTCTGTGTACGTGAATCTGTAATAATAAAAAAAAAATCATTGGTAATAAATGTCTATATAAACAAGAAATTTCATTATAAAACCACTTTAAATGAATCGACTTGAGTGTGATGGAATATTCTGTTTCTCATAAAACGTGAATGGCTCTTAATCATAGGCTAAAATCTTGGGAATATGCCGGTTGGTCTTTACCCGTGTCTTGTTTGGGTGCAGACGTCGTAAGCTAATGCTTCTCAAATGGACAATTACCAGAGTCTCCAATTATCCAACAACAGCAACATCAGCAACGACAACAACAATAATAATAATAATGATGTGGTCGGTGTTACTGTGTAGTTTACCGGCAGGGTATACGCTGTTGGTGTGGAGGCGCAATGGCCCAGTGGTTAGGGCAGCGGACTCGCGGACAGCGGACTCGCGGTCATAGGATCGCGGTTTCGATTCCCAGACCGGGCGTTTGTGAGTGTTTATTGAGCGAAAACACCTAAAAGCTCCACGAGGCTCCGGCAGGGGATGGTGGTGATCCCTGCTGTACTCTTTCACCACAACTTTCTCTCACTCTTACTTCCTGTTTCTGTGGTACCTGTATTTCAAGGGGTCGGCCTTGTCACTCTCTGTGTCACGCTGAATATCCCCGAGAACTACGTTAAGGGTACACGTGTCTGTGGAGTGCTCAGCCACTTACACGTTAATTTCACGAGCAGGCTGTTCCGTTGATTCGGATCAACCGGAACCCTCATCGTCGTAACCGACG
This sequence comes from Octopus sinensis, assembly GCF_006345805.1. Taxonomy (NCBI): domain Eukaryota; kingdom Metazoa; phylum Mollusca; class Cephalopoda; order Octopoda; family Octopodidae; genus Octopus; species Octopus sinensis. Next base: position 190,306,121 of record NC_042997.1, read on the forward strand.
GAGTGCTTCCATACGCTGTTGGTAGTAATGTGTGGTCAACGTAGCTGAGTCCACGTAGTACTGCAATACAGAATTAGCCCTGTGTCCACTCTCTATTACTCTTTTACTCTTTTACATGGACTGCGGCCATGCTGGAGCACCGCCTTTAGCCGAGCAAATCGACCCCATGACTTATTCTTTGTAAGCCTAGTACTTATTCTATCGGTCTCTTTTGCCGAACAGCTAAGTTACGGGGACATAAACACACCAGCACTGGTTGTCCAGCGATGTTGGGGGAACAAACGCAGACACACACACACACACACACACACACACACACACACACACACACAACACACACACACACATATATATATACATATATACGACGGGCTTCTTTCAGTTTCCGTCTACCAAATCCACTCACAAGGCTTTGGTCGGCCCGAGACTGTAGTAGAATACACTTGCTCAAAGTGACACGCAGTGGGACTGAACCCGGAACCATGTGGTTGGTAAGCCAGCTACTTACCACACAGTCACACCTACGCCTGAAAATATAAAATATATTGAAAATATAAAATTCACGAGGACGAGTGGTGTAAAAGTCATGCATTATGACTGGCGACAGAAAATAAAAGAAACCGTCGATGTCTTGATTCGAACACTATACGTAGTTGAAAAACTTGGTTTTGCATAAGGAAGAAAGGAACAGTATTAATGAATCGCTTACCATCATGTAATCTCGCACATTTTTAAAATTTTACAGATAACACTATTCTTATGTGTATTTGACTGTCACAACCAAGACTATGCTTGAGCACTGCTTGATGTACTTGGTAAAAATAAATTGAGGCAATTTATTCACTGTAGACTAACAACAGTGCTTGACTACACAAACACACGCGAGCAAACACACAAAAATGTGCGTGCGCGCGCTTGTGCTATTTAACATTTAGAGAAAACACCCAGAGAGCCGTTTGGATCTTTGCATCGTAGCTCGCTCATTGTGACTTTTTTTTTTTGCTGTTGATGCAGCAAACACCTCTCGCTCGTGGTATTTTTTTTTCCTCCTTGAATTGTCGATATGGCAGAACCAATAGTAGAAAAACCCACCTTGGATATTTTATTCTGCATCACATCTGCTATTAATTCTATTGATAGAGAAGCATCGCTATAACATAAGGCCATTGCCATGCTGAATAAATTTCTGACCTTGTTTCCTTTCTTAAATAAAAATTCATTTTATGGGGCACTGAGAATTATGATAAAAATTCATTATATGAAAAAAAAAAAGCCTTAATTTTTTTTAGTAAAAGCGCAAAGGGATCTCAAAATATTTTCAATGGTACTTATTGCGGAGCGTGTGCTTTGATGATATATCAAAAAGCCAACGGCAACTGACAGGAAAAAAAACATTTTAGTCTGAATATCATTCATCTAATTCATAGCGTGGATATATTTACTAGCTAGAGATGTAGGCGTTTGGTGTGAATAATAACGGAATGTACACAGAGTAAGCTTTTTAAAACTCGAAATATCACATTGTAGGAGGAAGGCAGCTATGAATAGCAATATATACGGTGGTACCATCATCCCATTCCTGTTGAATTGTGAACATTTATTTTCAGACTCTATAGAAAATAAAGTGAGGATTGCGATGTATTTGCGGGAGTTAATAAAACTTACCTAAATCTAATATAAACAGATACATGTTTATATAGCCACACAAATGTTTTAGTGAAAATGTAATTATGCGTATATATATATATATATATATATATATATATATATATATATATATATATATGTATATGTGTGTGTGTATGTATGCATGTATACGATATGCAAGAACACGCATATACGCATATATATAGAAATATAGATGTCTTCATATATCTATCCCTTTACAAACACACACTACTATGTGTATATTGTCGGATTGCTTTCTCTGTATCTCTGTCTGTGTCTTTTTCTCTCTCTCTTCTTCTTCCTCTCTCTCTCTCTCTCTCTCTCTATATATATATATATATATATATATATATATATGTATACACACACACACATTTATACTTATGTACACAACTATATATCTTTGTTTACATGGCTGTTGGAGCGTGTGTACTTAATTCATTAAAATAACATTATTGGAATCAATAAAAAGAATTAGCGCATTTGATAACATTCGCCGAACCTACCACAACGCACTGTATCAACTATACGAGTTTAGAGTTCAAGCAACGTTTCGCTCTATTCATAGTTTTGCATGTATAATTCGGTCGTATCATCCAGTCATCAATCAAAGAAAAAGCTCTATCTGTATGGTTTTCCTATTTTCTTTTCTTTTTTTTTTTTTCATTTTGACTGTTCCACCAGAGCTACAGCATCTTTAATTCCTCCAATATCACCAACACCCGAGTAACCATTTAAAATTATACGCCAACGACGGGGTGCCTTCATATCCAACCTGCTATAAAAAGTGGCCCTCATTTCCTTCAGATCATGATCTATTGTCTTTAAAGTAAACGATACATAGGATAATGTGTTTCTAGACACTCTGTCTGATTAACAAACGAGACTTTCCACGGATGTCATAGCTTTGATGATACGCGACTGATCAACCATGATTGACCTGGGGTTAAGCATCCCCACAACATAACACCAGCAGCAATAGCAACGGCAACTGTTTTGAAATCATTTCGATGTATATGGCTGACCAACACTGGCCGTCAAATGTTTTCACTCTCAATTGAACATTATTTAGTTGCTATTACTAGCAGCTTGGGTGATAGTACATATGTCTCGTCATTATTTCTAGAATTTCATGTCCCTCAAACAGCATCACAGCATTAAACGGAGTAGCTTCAATCGAAATTCAAATTGGAGCGCTGACAAATCATCTCCAAAGTTGAAATTGCATCTTTAATCTTTTATCTTTTGCTTCTTTCAAGCATTAGACTGCGGCCACGCTAGGGCACCACCTCGTAACTTTTAGCCGAATGAATCGACCCCCAACGCTCCTTTTTTTAAGGCTGGCACTTATTCTACCGGTCTTTTGTGTCGAACCGCTAAGTTACGGGGATGCAAACATACCAACATCGGTTGTCAAGCGGTGGTGGTGGTGGTGGTGGGACAAACACAGAAACGATTTCGCTTCTCCAGTAACTTCTTACATGTGGAACGAAACTATGAATTTTCTATGTAAATCGTGAGGTTGCTGAGGTATTCAAAATGTTGTTACAGTTACTTTGTTTACCTTAGGTACTCGAAAATACCAATGCCTATTTTAATGTAAATGCCAGCGGCGAGCTGGCAGACACGTTAGCACGCCGGGCGAAATGCGTAGCCGTATTTCGTCTGTCGTTACGTTCTGAGTTTAAATTCCGCCGAGGTCGACTTTGCCTTGCATTCTTTCGGGGTCGATAAATTAAGTACCAATTACGCACTGGGGTCGATGTAATCGACTAAATCCATTTGTCTGTCCTTGTTTGTTCCCTCTGTGTTTAGCCCCTTGTGGGTAATAAAGAAATAGGTATTTCGTCTGCCGTTACGTTCTGAGTTCAAATTCCGCCGAGGTCGACTTTGCCTTTCATTCTTTCGGGGTCGATAAATTAAGTACCAGTTACGCACTGGGGTCGATGTAATCGACTAAATCCATTTGTCTGTCCTTGTTTGTTCCCTCTGTGTTTAGCCCCTTGTGGGTAGTAAAGAAATATAATGTAAATGTTGTTTTATGTAGATGTTCCTTGTGTTCATTAATAAACGAAGAAATGACAATGAGAATATCACATAATACAATCATCTACATAAAAGCTCAATACAAAACACTATTACCATCCAACAAACCAAAAGAACATAAAAAACCATATTGCACATATTCTACACAAATAACAGACGAAACACTACTCTTACACCAGAAACAAGAGAGCTAAGTAACACACAGGTCCTATACAAACACATTTCTACTCGCCTATGAGTCGTTACTGTTCACATCGGAAAAAATGAACGGGGCATCTCATGAAGCAGTAATGAATCGCATGAAATTAGTGAGAACATAATGATGGTGGGAATAATGATGATGATGATATTGAACGACATTTCGTCCGTCTTTGCCTTCAGAGTTCAAATGTCGCCGGGGTTGACCTTGCCTTTCAACCTTTCGGAGTCAATAAATTAAGTACCAATGAAACACTGGGGTCGATGTAATCGACTGTCGACTTCCTCCAAAATTTCAGGCCGTAAGCCTATAGTAGAAAAAAGATTACTATTATTGAGCAATGCTTGCAATCAAAGTGACACTGGGGTATAAATATAACGATCGTGACTACCCGTCTGATAAGAGTACACCAGGTACATGCATCACAACGATATGCGCGACATGTTGACCTTGTATCAAGATAAACAACGCATGACCTTGCAGGTGGGCCCATTTACAATCTTCTTCAGGTCAAGTAGCGTATCTCACTCAAACGGTCTCTGAATAAGTGTTCTTTAAGAATGAAGGCGGTATTTCGTCTGTCGTTACGTTCTGAGTTCAAATTCCGCCGAGATCGACTTTGCCTTTCATTCTTTCGGAATCGATTAAATAAGTACCAGTTACCCACTGGGGTCGATATAATCGACTTAATCCGTTTGTCTGTCCTTGTTTATCCTCTCTGTGTTTAGCCCCTTGTGGGTAGAAAGAAATAGGTATTTCGCCTGTCGCTACGTTCTGAGTTCAAATTCCGCCGAGGTCGACTTTGCTTTTCATCCTTTTGGGGTTGATGAAATAATTACCAGCTACGAACTGAGATCGATGTAATCGACTTATCCCCCTTCCTCAAAATTTCAGGCCTTGTGCCTATAAGAGAAAGGGTTATTATTATTATTATTATTATTATTATTTTTATTATAAATGTGATTAATATTGTTAATATTTATTTCTGAGAGGCATAGGTATTGTATAAAAGCGCGCCATAGATTCCGGTAGTCTTTGTCATGTTTAATCAATTATCAATCCAAGACTAGTACTTTAGCGACATGTAAAACGAAGTTAACAGTTATTGTCTATGCGATGCTCCACTTCTTTTGCGACTCTCTAGCCTCTTCTGTTTACTATAAAACGCTTTATCAATTATAATCCTAAATATTTACTTTTCAGTATTTGCGGCATGTGACTACGCTAGAAAGACTTTCTGTTACTGTTTCTACGGAAATATAAATTATAAAGAACTCTTTTTTTCTCTTTTGCAGTTCCATGGGATTCAGGGAATACATACGTTAAACCACATGGACCACAGACATCCTATGGGTAAGTAAATTTATTCAATTGTAATAATTGTTGAATGAAAATATATGGAAAAAAGCAACAAAAATATGTATTTGGTCAAGCGCACAAAGCCGTTGACATAAAGATGTTTGGAAAGCTTAAATTGGTTCACATATTAACATTTGTTCTGGAAACCAAAATGATATCCGAAATACACATACATGGAATTGAAAACGTCACAGATTGAGGGTAGAAATTATATTTAGTCAAACATAAATATAGTTGTTAGAATAGATTCTCGTTTCAGGAGATATATATATATATAGGAAATACGAATACATTTAACAAAAATGGTATATTAAATTGAAAGATAAACATTAGTTTACAGCAATGAATTCTCAATCTTTTTCTTATGATCAAATTTCAAATTTTGTAAAAGGAGAGAAAAGAAGCAAAATTTGTGTTTGACGTGTTTAAGTAATATTTAAGCAAATAAAGGATGCAGTAACTTTAATTGAATTTGCTATCGTTTCCCCAATTCTAACTTTTGAAACGTGTTAGTATTAAGAATATTAATTTGAACAATTTTTTTTAGCGCTGTATCTTCTACGAAATATTTGGTAAAAAATTTCTAATAGCGTGAACGAGATAATAAAAAATAAATCATTAGAAATTAACGTTTCAAAAATTCAATACCATATATATCTGCGCATATCGTATCTTCCGATGATTCATGGGAAGTGGTAAAGAATAACAACCAAAGTAACAAAAAGAGCAAACAAAAAAATAAATAAAAAAGAATGAAAACTAATATATCTTGATTCAGTTTAATGGTTTCATAGCAGGTTAAACTTCGACCATTAGTAGAACCTGTACTCGTCTTTACTGTTTTAAGGTTTTAGACGTACTAGACATTTTCTTTTATAGCTGACATTTTGATACTCTGAATACGTGTATATCCACGCCTATGTTTCATTGACATTTTATTCAAATGTACTTGGCTATGAAAGTGAATATAACCCCCCGAGTCTGATTATTCTGGTCAGTAAAATAGATTATTGATACTACACGCTGGCAAGTTGCACACAAACATTATTTATTGAAAACCTATCCAGGGTCACTTTTCCCTGCCTAGTACACTATTTCCCAAATACTTTCTCAAAAGAACTGCATCTTTCTATAATTCTGTTCGTTACCTTTCAAATGTTGTACTAAATACCAATGTTCAACGAATCAATCTACAGTAGACAATCCGTCATATCCATCATTTAGAATAAGGAGACTTGATAAGATTATGGAAAAATCTCTTCTTCCACATTAACGAATTCACTCATATATCGTATTCTCAGGTTAACCGAAGATTATATCAAACTTGTAAGACAGAATGTATGAACTATTTTCAGTTCATTTAATACCTCATTTGAAATATATTAGTAATCTATGCGTGTATAAACATACTTCGAAAAATAAACATCTTCCTTCATTATAATAGAGTGATATATAAGAAAACATTCAACTATTTAAATACGCAGTTAATATGAAGGCCATTATATTAATATAAATACGGTGACAATATATAAAAACACAATTATATTTATTTTTGCATTCCCACACTTGTGTCACATGAGGTTAGTCGCAAAGACTGATACGATTTCTTAGCATAATACGTATATAAGATCTAGTGGATATATATATAAACAATCTGGCCGTAGGAACCCATTATCACATCTTGATATCAGCATGCATTAAAAATACTCACACGCACAAACATTTTGTACACACATACATATTCCTATGCATATTCGAAATAATATCTAAATCTATTTGAATGTCTATCGATGTCCTACACAGACATTAAACTAACGCATACAACACTGAATCCGAATGACCAAAACAGTTCTAGTTTCACTTGTTTTTCTACATACTGTGAAGGCGCCAAGAATGTGGACTCGTATAGTTACTGTCAAATAAAAGACCCTACTAGATGAACGTTTACATAAGGATTTATTTAGGAGTTTACTAACGTTCCAATTTCTCCGTAGATATAATCTTGTACTATACATTTTTTCTTGTTGGATTAGCTTTATTGTAAATTTACATAATTGTAGGAACGCAGGGGAAAGCACAACTTAAAACCACAACAAGCCCCTGCACCATAATACGGCTTAAATATTTCCTAATATTTTTAATCGTTTTCGTTTTTACTGCTTCCGTTTGTAAAGTTCTCCTTCGGCTTAGAATTCTAACTTCCAAGTAATTTTACATATTCAATTTCAATATCATTGTTGATTTTTTCTCCTTGTTTCTCTCCTTGTTTTTTTCTGTGTCCCTTTCTGTAGAAGAGCGTAGGCTCGAAACGTAAAAGACTTTTTCAATTTCCTGAGCGTTATACTAATACATCTGTTTGTTTTATACACCACCTGTCTTCGTCTTTTGTTTTTTTCGTGAACTCTCCCTATACACACACACACACACACACACACACATATATATATATATATATGTATGTATGTATGTATGTATGTATGTATGTATGTATAAATATGCACGCGTACACACACACATATAAATGGACTTTACAGGCTTATATAGAGATAACTTAATTAACCAGCAGAATACAGAAAGTTATACTAATAAAACAGATCCGTTCTAGGAACATAACTGCAATGTGCAAGCATGATATATGGTTTACAAAGGAAATATAATATCATTTAGTTTAGATTGTGTGTATACAGCACGGATAAGAAAATGTGAAGATAAGATACATATCCATAGCAATCCATGTATTATTCTAAACCAGTAAAGCATGATTTTAGCGGGAAATACACTTCCAAACTGTTTTATGCTCACACCAACTGAAGCGATTAGCGAAGAATGAAGCACTTGCTGTTAAAATAGTTATTAGGTTTGAATGTGTTGATTTATATTGCAAAATCGGTCTCTGTGGGAGTAAATGGGTTGTGATTGTTTTTTGACAAATCATGTTGTATGAATACCATGTCAAAGATCTTGGTGCGTTAGTAAGTTTAACGGATTAATGTAGCTGTTTATGTTGTGCATTCAATAACTGATCTATGCAACATTGTCGTTGAATAGATAAATTAGTGAGAAGGGATATTGATGAAGTAGCTTAAACAGTATCAAATATATATCGTATTGCCTACTGCTATAAGATCGCATGCATTGAATCCTTGGGACGATGTACATAAACTGCCAACGGAGATATGGTTGTTTGTTAATGATTTAATAATATACGATGCAAAGTGGATTAATTTTAATGACTATTTCAGACACGTAAACCCAACATCTATTCAACTATAAGTACCTTATCTCAGAAAATAGCAACTATGCAAGCATACAAGCGCATAACGAAATTAAGAGTACAATGACTAACAGTCAATAGATTCTAAATACTAGTAAAGATTACTAGCATAAACAGGGTAGAAGAATGGTAATCGAAGTGATAACATATATTGATGAATTTTAATGAACATTTTTTATTTCTTTATTGCCCACAGGAGGCTAAACATAGAGGGGACAAACAAGGGGATTAAGTCGATTACATCAACCCCAGTGCCTAACTGGTACTTATTTAATCGACCTCGGCGGAGTTTGAACTCAGAACGTAACGGCAGCCGAAATACTTATTTCTTTACTACCCACAAGGGGCTAAACACAGAGGGGACGAACAAGGGCAGAGAAACGGATTAAGTCGTTTTATATCGACCCAAGTGCGTAACTGGTACAAATTTAATCGACCCCGAAAGGATGAAAGGCAAAGTCGACCTCGGCGGAGTTTGAACTCAGAACGTAACGGCAGCCGAAAAACTGCTAAGCATTTCGCCCAGCGTGCTAACGCTTCTGGCAGAGCGCCAAGATCGAAAAGAGAGTTAATCTCGGTGGGAGTTGAACTTAAAATGTTACAATATATTGCAACTGAGCTTTATCTGTGCTCCACCGATTCTGAATGAAACCGCTTATTAATACAAGTGCTATGAGAAAATTGTAAACCAGCTCCTTCAAATAGAAGATTATTAAAATTATTTACATCATTGTGAATAATGTTAAACGTTATTAACATCATTGTATAGATTCAGATGTGATATCAAAACAACAGCATCAGATGATTGTGCCAAAAGATATCTCTATATATATAAACGGCAAAATGTCTGTGTGTCCTTTATACAAAACCACAAGTTTTCAGTTAGAGGACTTGCACTTTCTATGGTCATTCAAAACCGTCCAAGGGTGGTCGTGCACATCTTTACATTTTCCCAGTCACCCCACAAAGCCATTAAAAATCAATAGAAGTGACTTTTTGCGAATTTTCTATCCAAAACCCAATCAAAATGCCCGAAACTTGATACGCCAATTGAATGCCAGCTAGCTGTATGTGATTGGTCGGAGATTTGGACAGTACTCGCGTGTATGTGCGCACGCACGCAGCTGTATATGCATGCACTAGCACTATGACCCAGCGTTGCCGGGTCATATTGCTAGTGTATATTAAAAAGCAAATTATTGAAAGGATTAAAATTAAAAGTATTAAGTTAGATTTAAACAATTAATGGACAGAATTATCGTAGGATTACCCATATAAGTGCTTGAGAGTAGATTAAATTGTTAGGACAAACACACTTGAGGAGAAGGAGAATACTAGAAACGAGGACTATGGAAGATTTAGAGAAATATTTCCCTAATCAAGACATAATTTTGGAAATTTTGCAGGTAGAGGAGTTAGTCAATCGCATCGACCCAGTACTTAAAAGGTACATTTTTTAGTGATCCTTAGATTATGAATGGCAAATCGGCGGGATTTGAAATCAGGATCTATAGAGCCGAAATTATTACCACAACGCATTATTCCGACTGTTAAACTACCGCCTAGTTTTATTTTCTATTTTTCAAGAGAGCAAATTATCAACAGATGTTTTGAAAGTTGTTTGTATTTTTTTTTAATGGTTCTTTTATTGGCATTTACTGGTTGACTTGATGCAATTGCGAATCTATTCGAACAAGAAGTAAAAACTAAAAAAAAAAATTATAAATGTTTTTATAAAAAATTTCTAAAACTCTATTAAATAAAATTCACTTGCTTTATAAACTTAGGTTTACGCGACACAAACATAAAAAGAAAACGAAAATACGATCCGCATTCTGAAAAATCCTTGTAAAACGGTGTAGTCCAAAAATCAATGTTCAGTGCGAAAAAAAACATTTCCGTTCAAGCCAAAACAGCAACGAGAACAACAACAACAGTAGTAGTAGTAGTAGTAGTAGTAGTAGTAGAGTAGTAGTAGTAGTAGTAAAACATCTTACCACTCTGGCTCTGCAGTCGTGTAGAATTTGGTACTAAGAAATTTAAAGAAAGTGGGTACGAATGTACACACACACACACACACACACATATATATATATATATATATATATATATATACACATATACGTACAAAAGTGAGGGTTATGAAAAGAACGCTATACAATACATTCTGACATAATAACAATTGGTTAATAGCCCAAATAACAACTAAAAATAAAATAAAAATATATAAATTACACAAAATCCATTCATATATAAATATAAATAAAAGAATATAAAGAAAATCAAATAAGGATAACCAAATCACATACGGGTGAGAAGTTGTATCTAGGTAAAGTCAGGGCTTCCGACGACTGCGATCACCTTCCTTCCTTTTTCCCTTTCCTCCTCTTTTTATGGAAGCACTCCGTCGGTTACGACGACGAGGATTCCGGTTGATCCGAATCAACGGAACAGCCTGCTCGTGAAATTAACGTGTAAGTGGCTGAGCACTCCACAGACACGTGTACCCTTAACGTAGTTCTCGGGGATATTCAGCGTGACACAGAGAGTGACAAGGCCGGCCCTTTGAAATACAGGTACAACAGAAACAGGAAGTAAGAGTGAGAGAAAGTTGTGGTGAAAGAGTACAGCAAGGATCACCACCATCCTCTGCCGGAGCCTCGTGGAGCTTTAGGTGTTTTCGCTCAATAAACACTCACAACGCCCGGTCTGGGAATCGAAACCGCGGTCCTACGACCGCGAGTCCGCTGCCCTAACCACTGGGCCATTGTACCTCCGATCACCTTCCACCACACCAGGTACAGGAAACTGGCACTAGAGAAAATTCTCATATGCATTATCTATATTTGGTAAAAAGGGAAACCTCCTGCATCCTCTATGTAGTTATTCTTCAACTTATATCATTTGTGAAGTTCACCGATGGTATACCTATTTCTATTTCTTTATTACCCACAAGGGGCTAAACACAGAGGGGACAAACAAGGACAGACAAACGGATTAAGTCGATTATATCGACCCCAGTGCGTAACTGGTACTACTTAATTTATCGACCCCGAAAGGATGAAAGGCAAAGTCGACCTCGGCGGAATTTGAACTCAGAACGTAACGGCAGACGAAATACCGCTAAGCATTTCGCCCGGCGTGCTAACGTGTCTGCCAGCTCGCCGCCTGGTATACCATTCAACTGATCTAACATATCGTTCCATACCTTTTCTTTTCATCAACATTTAGGCGCAAGTGTGGCTGTGTGGTAAGTAGCTTGCTTACTAACCACATGGTTCTGGGTTCAGTCCCACTTCGTGGCACCTTGGTCAAGTGTCTTCTACTATAGCCACGGGCCGACCAAAACCTTGTGAGTGGATCTGGTAGACGGAAACTGAAAGAAGCCCGTCGTAGATATGTATACATATGTGCGTGTGTGTGTGTGTTTGTCTATGTTTGTCCCCCCAACATCGCTTGACAACCGATGCTGGTATGTTTACGTCCCCGTCAATTAGCGGTTTGGCAAGAGAGACCGATAGAATAAGTACTAGGCTTACAAAGAATAAGTTTGGGGTCGATTTCCTCGACTAAAGGCGGCGCTCCAGCATGGCCGCAGTTAAATCATTGAAAAAAAAATTCACTTGGCGTAAGGCGGCTAGCTGGCAGAACCGTTAGCATGCCGGGCAAAATGCTTAGCGGTATTTCGTCCGTGCCAATGTTCTAAGTTCAAATTCTGCAGAAAATATGTACCAGTTGAGCACTCTGCTTGGTGTAATCGACTTACACCACTTCTCCGAACTTCCTGTCCTTGTGCCAAAATTTGAATCCACTATTATTCACTTGGCAGAACGACCGAAAGCTCATCCTCGACACCGACGGATGATCCACAATTTGTATTTATTTTTAATTTAATAGAAAACAATTTCTTAAGTTGTTCGTGACTGTTCTTCATATCTAATCTCGAAGTCCATAATACCACAGACATCACATGACCCCTTAAGTAGCGTATATACATGTACATTCATGCATACATGTACACACACACAGATATTATATGTGTATATAGATATAAGAGTATATATGATTATGTATGTATGAAACATACATATATATCTACATATGTATGTATGTATGTATGTATGTATGTATGTATGTATGTATGTATGTATGTGTGTATGTGTGTGTGTATACATATATATCAGAGGCGACTCCCGGTCATCAGCATCACTCGGTCTCATCAAAGATTTTGCATACGACACATGCCTTCTCCAAGAAGTTCACGTTTTTTTTCGCAATACTTCTAACCCCAAATGACTTATATCTTATATCTGGCATTATGCCTTTCTTCACATTTAATTTAAGGGTAAAAATAAAGCGACCTTACAAAATACAACTGATTTTTACACACAGACTCACAGAATAACAGCAATCAAATAACGACAACGGAGTGCATGACAAACATCAGTGATCTGTCTGTCGATTGTACTCTTGACAAGAGATATCACTTAGTCTTTTACCCCTACCAGGCTCGTCCGTATTGGTCCGAGTTGCAAGATAATTTTTCGTTCCTTTAAGAATATTATAGAATGGAGTGGAGGCGCAATGGCCCAGTGGTTAGGGCAGCGGACTCGCGGACAGCGGACTCGCGGACAGCGGACTCGCGGACAGCGGACTCGCGGACAGCGGACTCGCGGACAGCGGACTCGCGGTCATAGGATCGCGGTTTCGATTCCCAGACCGGGCGTTTGTGAGTGTTTATTGAGCGAAAACACCTAAAAGCTCCACGAGGCTCCGGCAGGGGATGGTGGTGATCCCTGCTGTACTCTTTCATCACAACTTTCTCTCACTCTTACTTCCTGTTTCTGTTGTACCTGTATTTCAAGGGGCCGGCCTTGTCACTCTCTGTGTCACGCTGAATATCCCCGAGAACTACGTTAAGGGTACACGTGTCTGTGGAGTGCTCAGCCACTTACACGTTAATTTCACGAGCAGGCTGTTCCGTTGATTCGGATCAACCGGAACCCTCATCGTCGTAACCGACGGAGTGCTTCCATTCCATTATAGAATGGAAACTTTTCATAGATTAAGATTTTAATCCTAATCACTATAGAAATTTATTGTTTCAAGAAAACATTGCATTTTAGATAATCACTTGGGTTGTACCTCTGAGCTCGAGTCAGGCGCGTGTGAAAGATATCGAGAGATATTTTTTGACATAGGACACCTTTAAGACGACCGCCAGACGCTGAACGAAAATAAATGAACTGCGACCAGGCTAAATAAAAGGAGCCCGAGTTAATGGCTGCAATTTCATACTTGAAGTCAATGTTGGCAGAAATTAAATCAGCTTTCAAATACACATTCACTTTGCTAAATATATACTCGGGCTTAGATCGAACATCCCGTGTATCAGAGTCATCACGGATTTCTCTCTCTCTCTCTCTCTCTCTCTCTCTCTATATATATATATATATATTATATATATATATATATCGTGGCCGTTGCCAGCCTCCTCTGGCCCCTGTGCCGGTGGCACGTAAAATCACCCACTACACTCACGGAGTGGTTGGCGTTAAGAAGGGCATGGAGCTGTAGAAACACAGCCAGATCAGTCTGGGGTCTGGTGCAGCCTCCTGGCTTTCCAGACCCCGGTCAAACCGTCCAACCCATGCTAGCATGGAAAACGGACGTTAAACGATGATGATGATAATGATGATGATGATATATTTACATACACACATACACAAATAATAGATATTATCATGCCTTACTTAACATTACATTTCTATTTTCGTTCATTTCTACAACGAACACTTTATAAATTTCTCCAGTTAATTAGTTTGTTGCTGAATCTTATTTTATTTAGTTTACTTTCATTTTCCCTTACCAAGTTATCTTTCACTCCCACTGGACTTTCTAAAACTCGCTGATATCCACATTCCTTCCTTCTTTTGCTCTTTCTTTTTTTTATCTATTTCCCTACCAACATGTGCTTTTGGGAGAATTTTTTCTCTCTCTCCAATACTTTTTCTAAGCCATAATATTTATCTATTCGTTTCTTTCAATTTTTTATTGTCTTGTTAAGTTCTTTATGGCTTTTACTTCAAATATCTTGATCTATTTTTCTATTTCGTGTATCTTGCCCTTTTTTTTTTTCGTTCATTTCTGGCTGACTTTCTAATTTCTTTTCATTTAGTTAAATTCCTACACACTTACTCACCTCAATCCCTCTCTAAATCGCTCCCTCACCATATTTTCACTCATGCATTTTTTCCCCTCTGTATCACCTATGTTTTGTACTACCCTCTTTTATTTTATTATGAATATTTTCATTAATATACTTTTTCAACTGTTTTGGAAAACACATTTTCTCTCACTCTTCCTGGACACGTCTCTTCGTTTTGATATTTCTTAAACCAAATATTTTCTTCTGACCTATGTCATATCCTCCATTGTCACGATTTTAAATTCCTTTCGAAAGCATTTCGCATTACGTTTATTTTTTTCGTCTTTTGTTTACGATTAAAATACTTAAAGTAATCCAAATATCATTTCCTCGAATGCTTGACTTTCGATACGTAAGCATGTTTGGAGTATGATAGCGTGTAATATGATAAAAGTGATATATGCATATATATATATATATATATGTATGTGTGTATGTGTGCATATATATGTATATATATATATATATATATATATATATATATATATGTGTGTGTCTGCGCGTGTGTGTGTGTTGTAAAAAGTTTACTTCCCAAACACATAGTTCCGGGTTCAGACCCACTATAGCGCCGGGTCAACCAGGTTCGCGTCATGTATATATATATATATATAATATATATATATATATACCGATTGTCCTAAACTATACATATATAAATAATCCTCTATTTACCTAATATCGAGTTCTCATTGTTTTATTGTTACTTTTTATTATTACATATATATGTGTGTGTGTGTGTCTATGTATGTTTGTTCATCCACCATCGCTAGACAACTGATGTTGATGCGTTTACGTCCCCGTAACTTAGCGGTTCGGCAAGGGAAACCGCTAGAATAAGTACTAGGTTCACAAAGAATAAGCCCCGGGATTGATATTTCGACTAAAAAACCCTTTAAGGCAGTGCTCAGCATTTAAAGAATAAACCAATAAAGGAATATATATTATATATATTATATATATATATTATATATATAATGAAGTGAAAATAAGCACATATAGGTGTGTGTGTGTGTGTGTTGTGAAGGCGCATGGCTCAGTGGTTGGAGCGTCGAGCTTATGATCATGAGGTTGTGAGTTCGATTCCCGGAGTGGGCTGCATGTTGTGTTCTTGAGCAAGACACTTTATTTCACGTTGCTCCAGTTAACGCAGCTGTAGAAATGAGTTGCGACATCACTGGTGCCAAGCTGTATAGGCCTTTGCCTTTCCCTAGGATAACATCGGTGACGTGGAGAGGAGGAGGCTGGTATGCATCGGCGACTGCTGGCCTTCCACAAACAACCTTGCCCGGACTTGTGCCTCGGAGGGTAACTTTCTATGTGCAATCCAACGGTCATTCATGACCAAAGGGGTTCACCTCTCTCTACCTATATATATATATATGTATATATGTATGTATATTATATTGCCCTAGCGGTTAGGTTGCTCGTTTTCATGATAGTATGGGCCTAAAGCCATACTCACTGGAGGTGAAAAGGAGTATATAGCGACTGTTTTTGAATGTGTGAAACGTTTAATATAGCAAATCTGAGTCAACCTGTTAATATAAATATTTGACCATCGCGAAATATGTTAAGTACAGTTTTCTTACGTTTGTGATCCG
>NC_042997.1:190327475-190347475 GCF_006345805.1 Octopus sinensis
TATTATATGTATGTATATACACACAGGAGTTGGACCAAAATAATGGAGACACCTTAAAAATTTCAAATAAATTAATTTAATATGGGGTAGGACCACCTTTGGCAGGTAAGTAATTACAGTTTGAATAAGGAAATTTTTGTCCATTTTCAGCTAAAACAGTCTCCAGTTCTTGTAGAGACGATGGTGGACCATATCGACTCCTTACTTGTTTTTCTAAAATGCACCATGGGACTGTGGTGGCCAGATAACCTGTTCAACTTCACTAGAATATTCCTCGTGCCATTCAGTAACAACTTTAGCTGTGTGAATTGGTGCATTATCATCCTGAAAGATTGCGTTTGCCTCCAGAAACAGTTCCGCAACCATAGCATTTGATCAGATAAAATGCTTAATTAGTCTTGATTATTAATTCTACCATGAAGGGAAACCATTGGGTCGGCGGATTTTCAAGATATAGCCCCCTAGATCATCACAGATCCTCCTCCATGTTTAACAGTTGGAAGAATGTAGTCTGGGTCTAATGCTTGTTTTGGCTGTCTCCACAGGTATACACGGCCGATGGTCGGAAATAAGGTGAAGGATGACTCGTCCGAGAAAATAACATTCTTCCACTGTTCTAGGAGCCAATTCTATAGGTTTTTACTCCACTCTAAACACTTTGAAACATTTGTTTTTGAAAGTCGAGATTGCAGCCTTCCCATGAAATCCGGCTTTGTGCAGCTCCGGGGAAACAGTTTTTGTGGAGACTGGGTTCTCGAGGTGGTCATTAAGCTCTGCGGTAATTTTGGGAGCTGTACTTTTGTGGTCCTTTCAAACGATTCACGCAAGAATCCGACTGTCATTATCTGAAGGATTTGGTTTTCTTCCGGAGTATTGTTTCGACAAGGAGGTTTTTTCCTCTTTCACAAAGGTTGTCATTACCTCCGAGACAATACTTCTTGATACACCAAACATTTCAGCTGTTTTCGTTTCGCTAGCGCCTGCCATACGAGCACCAACAGTTTGATCTCTTTGAAAGTCCGATAGATTAGTCATTTTAATGAATTTTAATTACCTTTTTCTGATGATATCTGAAAAGAAACAGCAATTTTAGCGAAACATATTAAGCAACACTAATAATAAATAAAAAAACATAAAAATGAACAAGGTTTTGACGGTTTTATAGATACTTCAAACTTATGATGCTATGATGCTAGGCGTTTCCATTATTTTGTCCAACCCCTGTATATATATATATAAGGCTAAAGGAAGCCCTGTCCAGAGAAAGCAGAGGGACCCCAGCAAAAACTGTAAGGGCAGGGAAAGAAACACCTGTAAATTCTACCTGAGGGGGGACTGCTGGTACGGCGTTGAAGGTGCAAACTGTTGCTTTGCACATCGGAGGCCCTACCAAAACCGCACGCGCGAGACAGAGGTCCCTCCCTCAGGGAGAACAAAAACAAAAAGTTAAAAGAAGGGAAAAAAGCGCACTGACCACTACTGAAAGACGGTATGCAGATGTGGTGCGCGGAAACCCAACAGGTGGCCAGCTTCACCCAGATGTGAGAAGGGGGGCAGCTGAACAGCAGTCTTTTTGTGCATGGCACAAAAAATTGTTCAGCAGCTGACCTGGCTACAAGCACAAAGCTGGAACTACCACCACATAAGGCCACCTCCAACAGATGCAGGATGGCCACCACAGACACCAACACAACACACACACCACAAAATATTTCTACTGGATGTAGGAGGGCTGCTGCGCGGAACTGTAAAAAGAAAATTTCATTCCTGAGAGACCTTGTGACATGCAATCAAGCTATATGCATGGCACTCACAGAAACGCATCTTGAACCCGATATAGGTGATGCAGAAATACACATGCCGCAATATGCAGTCATACGCACAGATAGAAAAGGGAGGAGCCATGGTGGAGTTGCAATGTACATCCGAGATGACCTCACGCCCAGGTCCTGCTGTCATATTCAAACTCAGTATGTGAAACTCAAATTGTACACATAAGACAACTGAATATCGTCATATGCACTACATATCGCCCACCAGACGCCCCAAACACTCAGGCATGTTTGAAGACTGCCTAAAAAATAGGAGAAGCCCTCACCAACCTTGAACAGCACAACAGTGTATTCTTCATGGGTGACTTTAACCTCCCCAATGTGGAATGGCCTGGGGGGCAGATGCTCCCAGGGATGACACACCATCAGCAGGCACAGGTGGAGTCCCTGCTCCATCTCACAAATACCTCTTTCATGGAGCAAATAGTTCTGCAACCAACAAGGGCAGATAATATACTGGATCTCTGCTTTACAAACAATATGGATATTATCCATAATGTTAATGTGATGCCGACAATGATCTCGGATCACAACATAATAGAGCTGTCTATGTATGGAACAAAAGCCCCGCAGACACACAGCCTATACGAAGCACCCACCATCTCTCCAACTTAAACTTTCATAAAGCCAACTGGAAGTCGATTGAGAAAGAGATCCTCAAACAGGATTGGCCTGAATGTCTCTCCACACCGGACATAAACATGAAACACAAACACTTCATGTCCATAATACAAGCCATATGTGACAAATATGTCCCAATGTGCAGGGCCAGCAACACAAGAATAAAAAAAACAGGATCCCTAGAGAAAGGAGGATTCTTATGAGACGACGGACAAGGATTGCAAACCGCCTGAGCAAGCACACCAAAGTGGTGAGAAGTCTCGGCTCGAAAGAATGCTAATGGAAACTGAGAAAAGTCTACATCAGTCCCATGAAAAGGAGAGAGCAGATAAAGAAGCTTGGGTAATAGAAAATATAAAATCAAACCCTAAAGCTTTCTTTAAGTTTGCCAAAGAGACAGCCACAGTGCACCAGAGAATAGGACCTCTCTTCCAAAAAGATGGCTCTCTCACAGGAAATCCCACGAGGATAAGTGAAATACTGAACGAACAGTTCCAAAGTGTGTTCACTACACCTCTAGGACACAGGCAAGTAAACAACCAGAAGAATTCTTTGCCACTTTACAGCGGCCAAAGAGACAAAAATTGAGTACATCAACATCGAAGAAGATGATATCACACTAGCCATTGATGAGATTGACACAAACTCAGCTGCTGGACCTGATGGATTCCCAGCGATCCTTCTCAAATCGTGCAAACGAGCCCTTGCAAACCGCTACAGCTTCTTTTTCAGAGCTTTCTTGCAAGTGGTAAGCTCCCAGTCAAACTGAAGAGGGGGTAATATGCCCTATCCATAAGGGAGGTAGCAGAGCAGATGCTAAAAATTATAGGCCTATCTCTCTGACCTCACACATCAGCAAAGTCATGGAACGAATAGTCCGTAAGAAACTAATCATGTTCCTTGAAGAAAATGACTTACTGTCTGACACCCAGCATGGATTTCGACCAGGTAGAGGCTGCCTAACACAGCTCCTGCAACACTATGACTGGGTGTTGAAACAGCTACTAAATGGCTCAAATGTGGATGTAATATATCTTGACTTTGCAAAAGCCTTTGATAAAGTCGACCATGGTATGATCTGTCACAAACTGCGTGGTCTCGGCATAGGCGGGAAACTTGGAGAGTGGCTGCACAACTTCCTAAAAGACAGAAACCAGGCAGTTGTGAGCAATGGAGCCACCTCCAGGGAAACGCAAATAACAAGCGGTGTCCCACAGGGCACTGTCTTGGGGCCACTGATGTTCATAGTGGCCCTTTCAGACATGCCTTCAGTTGCTACGATGACCACCCTTGCTAGCTATGCAGATGACACAAAGGTCTCCCACGCAATACAGAACCCTGAAAATATTGCGCATCTGCAACATGAGCTGGACACAATATACAGGTGGGCTGAGGACAACAACATGCAGTTTAATGCAGGTAAGTTCCAGGCCCTGCGCTACTGGCACACAAAGGTAAATGACGTGAAGACTGGATACACTGGCCCAGGAAGAATTGCAATCCCTGAGTCAAAATCAGTGCGTGACCTGGGCATTGACATGAGCAATGATGCATCTTTCCAAATGCATATTGCTAATCTGGTGATAAAATGCAGACGGCTAGCTGGATGGATTCTCCGAACTTTCAGAACAAGAGAGGAGACACTGATGGTCCTATGGAAAACATTTGTCCTCAGCCGCTTGGACTACTGCTCCCAACTTTGGTCACCACACAATATAAAACAAACAGCAGAACTCGAAGCAACTCAGAGAAGCTACACAAAGAAAATCGTCTCAATGCAAAATGTCAGCTACTGGGAAAGACTGAAGGTATTAAACCTCTTCTCCCTGGAGCGGAGGCGGGAGAGATATGCAGTAATATACATCTGGAAAATCCTGGAGGGTCTAATCCCAAACTTTGGCATTCAAAGTTACTCCAACCGCAGAACGGGGCGCCGCTGCGTGGTGCCAAGGATTCCAACATCACCATCAAATACAGGTCCAGATACTGCAACAGCTTGGGTTTCAGAGGACCACAGCTTTTCAACATCCTCCCTAAATGCCTGAGAGACTTACATGGTGTGGATGTGGGTTTCTTTAAAACTAAACTGGATCTCTTCTTGTTGGGAGTCCCAGATGAACCTACCTCACGACAGGAGACACGGATGCGGGCAGCAGCATCGAACTCCCTTGTTGATCAAGTGCCACGTATCAGAGGTGGATTCACAAACTAGTGTGCTCATTCAGCGGTGGTGCCCCAGCATGGCCGCGGCCTTCGGGCTAAAACATTTTTTTTTTTTTTTTTTTTTTTTATATATATAGTATATATAATATATATATATATATATATTCAAACTTATGATGCTATGATGCTAGGCGTTTCCATTATTTTGTTCAACCCCTGTGATATATATATATACAGTGGGATCAGTTAATTATGATTTTATTTAACATATTCCCTTCTCGGCTTCAAACACGTATTGTAGCGGTCCTTCAATTTTCCCAAGCCCTTTAAAGGAACCCGGAATGTTGGGGTTCCAGTCAGGCTTTTCGCGATACCCTTTAAGTTAAGAACATTTTAGTATCTCCCGAATATATATTTTTATATGTATGTGTGTGTACATGTATGTATATGCCTATATATGTATATGCTTATATATATATATATATAATTTGAAACTGACTTATTGGAAGTCCGCCTGAAGATTGTCGATCAAGACAAGAAACAATTGTAGTGGCGGTTTTTTTTGACTATTTATTAAAATTTTATGTATGGATTAAGTCTTTCCTTGTTTGTTGTTGCAAATAGTGGTTTTGTCTCTAATAATATTTTTAATATTTTACTATAAAATTGGATTTAATCCTAAATCTGATTTTTTCCCTGTAAATTTGGATTTA
Organism: Octopus sinensis; assembly: GCF_006345805.1. NCBI lineage: Eukaryota > Metazoa > Mollusca > Cephalopoda > Octopoda > Octopodidae > Octopus > Octopus sinensis. Next base: position 190,332,805 of record NC_042997.1, read on the forward strand.
TTCCCTAATATTTATTATTATATATATATATATATATATATGATTGTATATGTGTTACACACACAACACACACACCACACACCACAACACACACACAATATATATATATATATAAAATGGAATTAACAAATCTAGGCAGATATCACATACACACACATATACAAGAAGTACATCCATGTAGACAAACACGCTAAATGCATACCAATCATATGGAATCTAAAAATAAACTCGTGTCATGTATATATATATATATATATACCCCCACATATATAAATATGAGAATATTGTTTATAATTTTATCACTGGCTTAGTATGGGAAAAAAACCCATAAAGGTAAAAATAATCAATTATTATTATTATTAGATTATTATATATATATATATATGTATATATTTATATATATATATATTATATATATATATATATTGTAGTTTAAGAAATTCCTATTATCATTCAAAACAGATCGTTAGTTTTATGTGTGTGTGTGTGTGTGTGTGTGTGTGGCCTTGCTGTGTGTTTATGTGCATTTATGCCTATGTGTGTGCACGTATAAATCCGTATGTGTTACTAACAGAAAAACGGACAAACACATACACACATATTTAGGGAGACACACGTAGGGAGACAGAGACAGAGGATGAGGGAGAACGAGAAAGGGGCAAGGGAATCTTCTTGTGGAAAGGGGTACCCAGAGTTATTAGGTACTTTTTTTTCCTCCAAACATGTGTTTCTTTATTCAACAACTTGACTGAAGTAAACCAGTGCGTCGCCGTTGTTGTTCGTCAGACCCTTAGTTACGTAAATAGACTTTTGTTGTTGTTATTGTTTTGTTATTGTTTGGTTCTTGTTTTTATTGCCCGTCACCGTTGTTGATATTGTTCTGTTTTTGTTGCTCTTTTACACTCAATTCTCGTCTCCATCCTTCGCCCCTTCACCGTTCGTAAGTAGTTACCTTGTTGCTGCTGTTGTTGTTGTTGTTGGTCTTCTACTTCTTCTTCTTCTTCTTCTTCTTCTTCTTCTTCTTCTTCTTCGTCTTCTTCGTCTTCTTTTTCTTCGTCTTCTTCTTCTTCGTCTTCTTCTTCTTCGTCTTCTTCTTCTTCGTCTTCTTCTTCGTCTTCTTTTTCTTCTTCTTCTTCACCTTCTTCTTCACCTTATTTTCCTTCTCCTTCTTCTTCTTCTTCTTCTTTTTCGCCCTTCTTCTTCTTTTTCTTCTTCTTCTTCTTCTTCTTCTTCTTCTTCTTCGTCTGCTTCGTCTTCTTCGTCTTCTTCTTTTCCTTCTTCGTCTTCTTCTCCTTTTCCTTCTTCTTCTTCTTCTCTTCTTCTTCTTCTTCTTCTTCTTCTTCGTCTTCTTCTTCTTCGTCTTCTTTTCCTTCTTCGTCTTCTTTTCCTTCTTCGTCTTCTTCTTCATCTTCTTCTTCGTCTTCTTCTTTTCCTTCTTCGTCTTCTTCTTTTCCTTCTTCGTCTTCTTCTTTTCCTTCTTCTTCTCCTTCTTCTTCTTTTCCTTCTTCTTCTTCTTCTTCTTCTTCTTCTATTCATCATCATCTGTTCGTTATAAATGAAGCGCAACAGAGACATACATAATACAGTCTCCAATGCAATTTTTTTTTTGCTTTGTCTTATAAACACACACACACACACACACACACCTAAATGTATTAATGATTGTATCTTTCGAAGTCGCTCTCAGACGACTTTTTCTGAACACAACATAAAGTGTGCGGTACCAAAGTGACTTCCGGTGCAAATCAACCTTGCGTGACCCAATAACTGGTTTTACGATCAACCTTTGTGAAGGTTATCAGCTGAAGAAGAGAACTGAATGGCACATTGTTTTCCCATTAACCAATAACAATAATTCATCTCAACCGGCAGCTATCATCGTAATTTGTCAACAGTCTTGGTTTTACTATTTGATATTGCTCTGGTATGCACACAGGCTCCTCCGTATAGTACACCTTGGCCAAGTGTCGTCTGCCGAATTAAACCTATTTCTTTACTACCCAGAAGGAGCTAAACACAGAGGGTACAAACAAGGACAGACAAACGGATTAAGTCGATTATATCGACCCTAGTACGTAACTGGTACTTAATTCATCGATCCCGAAAGGACGAAAGGCAAAGTTGACCTCGGCGGAATTTGAACTCAAAACGTAACGGCAGACAAAAACCCTCGTGAACTAAATTTCACAGTGAATGAGAGTAAATACAGATGGGTCTACATCTGTATTTTTATATAGTTTTGCATTTTATTTTTACTTCTTTATTTTTACTTCGTTGGACTGCGGCCATAATGGGGCATATTTAATGGGTGTCTTTTGCCTGTTAAATTACAGGGAGGGAAGCAACCGTCAGCGGTTCTCAAGCGATTGGGTGGAGGGCAAACATGATACAAACAGTTTCACGTGCACACATACGTGTTCACACACGCGTTGACACACACACACATACACACACACACACACACACACAAGCAAACAAGTGTGTGTGTTTTACAAAGAAATAAAATTATTCTGAAATATATGTTATATAATAATTATGACGAATATTTTACATAACAATGAAGAATTAGTCGACAGTTCATACGATGCCCAGCATCACAATTGCTGTAAACAGTTTCACAGAAATATTTCCTGCTATATGTCAAATGGGAGACGCAATGGCCCAGTGGTTAGGGCAGAGGACTCGCGGTCGGAGGACTACGGTTTCGATTCCCAAACCGGGCGTTGTGTGTATTTATTGAGCGAAAACACCTAAAACTCCACGATGCTCCGACAAGGGGTTGTGGTGACCCCTGTTGTACTCTTTTGCCTTAACTTTCTCTCACTCTTTCTTCCTGTTTCTTGAGTAACGTTGCGATGGACTGGCGTCCCGTCCAGCTGGGGGGAACACATACACCACAGAAACCGGGAAACTGAGCCCATAAGCCTGGCTAGGCTTGAAAAGGGCGCATAAATAAATAAATACGTCAAATGACAACACATCTAGCATTCACTTTATTCTATACTTATTGCCCTTCGGTTGAAAAGAAAACGAATTTCGAGAAATACATATGGAAATATTTGGCCATGCTTATCCATCATATATTTTTCATGAATCACCTAAAAGTACATGCTGCAAATGTTCCCTATCTTGCGAGTCTTATCAGTATTGTCGTATAGTCTAGAGAAAATATTGAAATGTTCTTTGGCTCGGTAAGATGTTAAACTTTGACAATACAATGACGCAGAATGGCAAATCGAACACGTGTTTTGGCGTTTACGGAGCGATGTAATAATACGAAAGCTGTGTAAATAGTTGAGTAAAAATGAAAATAAATCTGTGTGATGTGTATGCGAAACTTGTGAGAATATGAATCCAAAATGAGAAAAATTTAAACAGCCATTTCGACAGCAAAAAATATCACTTGTACAATTTGCAAATTTGTAGTGCCAGCTGTAATAGTCTTCTGTTGTCTCTGACTGGAACACTGTAAAGCCAGATGCTGTAGATCTTAACAATAGGCGCAGGAGTGGCTGTGTGGTAGTGCCGAAGTGTGTAAATTTTATATTAATATTGTTGTCATTTTTGTAAGAGATTCATTGCCTTATGTATTGATTTATTGAAGAACAATGTAATAGAGAAGCAGAGGGTCGGCGGGCGCTTTCTGTCTTTCCCCATCTTTATCATTTTTGTATCATGAATCATTCGCCTCATCAATGTCTTGTCCAGCCCGCAAAGCTACCCATCTTTGTACTGCCTCTATGGCATGGCAAATTTGATAAAATAAAGTAGCTTGCTTACAAACTACATGGTTCCGGGTTCAGTCCCACTGCGTGGCACCTTCGGCAAGTGTCTTCTACTATAGCCTCGGGCCGACCAAAGCCTTGTGAATGGATTTGGTAGACGGAAACTGAAAGAAGACCGTCGTATATATGTAATAATATATAATATATATATATATATATATATATATATATATATGTGTGTGTGTGTGTGTGTGTGTGTGTGTATGTGTGTGTGTGTATGGTGTTTTGTGTGTCTGTGTTTGTGCTCCCAACAACGCTTGACAACCGATGCTGGTGTGTTTACATCCCCGTCTATTAGCAGTTCGGCAAGAAAAGAAACCGATAGAATAAGTACTAGGTTCACAAAGAATAAGTCCTGGGGTCGATTTGATTCGACTAAAGGCGGTGCTCCTGCATGGCCGCAGTCAAATGACTGAAACAAGTAAGAGAGAAAGAGAGTTTTAATGTATCAGCTGTTACATAATAAATCTGGCGCTTAACACAATACATCGTAAAATGAACCAATGGTTCCTCTCTACTATCACACACTGCCAGCTTGAAACAGTGATTAAAAAACCTCTCAGATTACACAGTGTCGTCTTAGAAAACAGAAGGACCTATTGGACAGTGAAGCTCCTGATGTATATAAAAAGACTTGATTATCACAGTTAGAACAACTTCAAATGTGACTACTCGATCGGCACCACCATCATCACCAACTCCAATATCCCACGGAGAGATGAACGCGGAACAGTCTATAAAAGTAGTTATCAATGATATCTATTATTTTCCTATTCGATATCCGTCAATGGACATCATATAGTGTGTATTTTAGTTATCTTTATATATAAAAGTCAAGTTGTGCGTCTGTCTCCAACGATTTAGATTCCTAACTACTCCCACATTTTGCGGTGCAGTTTAACCAAAACCGGGTATCTTATAGTCGTGATTCATATCGAGCCCTTCTGGGTATTAGCGCGCGTCTACGATGAGTCTACGATTTTTAAAGAAATTTACCATCGTTTTTTTTCCATTTTAATGCATTTTTTCTATATTATATAAGGGAAGTAACTCTCTAAAAATGTCTACGCTGAGTCAACGATTTAAAAAAAAAATACCATCATATTTTTTCCATTTTTAATGCATTTTTTTGCTATTTTTTGGCTCTCTAAAAATGCTTATATAGTTATTTCCCTTACAAACCCGAGCAACGCCGGGCGATACTGCTAGTTAATAATAATTTATTAATACAAGGGGGTGCTGAAAAGTTCCTAGCTTTAAGAGTTTCGCGAAAGGCCTCGCCGGAGGCCCAATCTTCCGAGTACTTTTACAGCTCTTAGCAAAACTGAAGACCACAGCGATTAGAGTATGAACCCGAGAGAACATGCTATATAAAATCACAAACGGATCCTCTTCTATTTTCTTTTAGCCAAAGTATGAAGGAGTTTTGGCTGCCAACACTTTTTGAATAACTTCATTTGTTTTATATTGTTTTACCTTTTTTCTCTGAACAGTATTGAAAGCTCCAATATGACAGATAGAAAGGCGGCGAGTTGGCAGAAACGTTAGCACGTCGGGCGAGATGCTTAGCTGTATTTTGTCTGTCTTTACGTTCTGAGTTCAAATTCCGCCGAGGTCGACTTTGCCTTTCATCCTTTCGGGGTCGATTAAATAAATACCAGTTACGACCTAATCCGATTGTCTGTCCTTGTTTGTCGCCTCTGTGTTTAGCCCCTTGTGGGTAGTAAAGAAATAGGTATTCTGTCTGCCGCTACGTTCTGAGTTCAAATTCCCCCGAGGTCGACTTTGCCTTTCATCCTTTCGGGGTCGACAAATTAAGTACCAGTTGCATAATGGGGTCGTTGTAATCGACTGCCCCCCCTCCCCAAAAATGTTGTGCCTAGAGTAGAAAAGAATATGACAGATAGATCGCTAGAAAGATAGATAGATAGAGAGAGAGAGAGAGAGGGAGAGAGAGAGAGAGAGAGAGAGAAGAACAGGCACACAAAATGGCAAACGCACTGTTTAAGTAAGTAGTAGGTGGACAGGTAGATAAGCAAATAGAATGGCAGAAAATGAAGAGAAGGAAAAAGAGAAAGAGGAAGAGATAAAAGTAAGGAAGGAAAGAGAGTGGACGAATTACAGTTTTTTAAAAACTTTCTACTGCTTTTCTTAAGAATCATATTTGATATTTTATCTTATCGGAATTTTCGGTTATCTTATCGCTTCTTAGTAATTTAGGCTTTACTTTTAATCAACAATAAATAAACAAATCAAGGAAAATGTTTCAAAGACTTCCTCTTAGCCCATTCTCGTTTGATAAGATAGTCTCTTGGATGGGATAGTAGAATTGGTAGAAATCCTAAAATCGGTGTAGAATCAAGAAACTACTTAACATCAAAGTATAGTTCAGTAATAGAATTTTAACTTCCAAATTTTATATATTTGCTTCCAAATTTTAGATATTAGTAAATAATATTTAGATGTTAGTAAAATATATTTAATAGGTATGGCGCAGGAGTGGCTGTGTGGTAAGTAGCTTGCCTACCAGCCACATGGTTCCGGGTTCAGTCCCACTGCGTGGCACCTTGGGCAAGTGTCTTCTACTGTAGCCTTGTGAGTGGATTTGGTAGACGGAAACTGAAAGAAGCCCGTCGTATATATGTATGTGTATATATATATATATGTGTGCGCGTGTATGTTTGTGTGTCTTTGTCTGTCCCCCTAGCATTGCTTGACAACCGATGTGTTTATGTCCCCGTCACTTAGCGGTTCGGCAAAAAATGACCGATAGAATAAGTACTGGGCTTACAAAGAATAAGTCCCGGGGTCGAGTTGCTCGACTAAAGACGGTGCTCCAGCATGGCTGCAGTCAAATGACTGAAACAAGTAAAAGAGTAAAAAGAGTAAAGAGAGATGATTTATCCTTTCTGCTTCAGGAATAAAGAAGTTATAACACAGTAGTATTGGCTCATTGAAATAGTTTCATGATCCTTAATTAGCCCTCGCCGGGTTTCATGTTTCGAATACTGGTACTCATTACATTATCTTCGAGGCTGATATTAAAATGCGTATCAAAATAATTCTTTCTACTATAGGCAGAACGCTTGAAATTTTTAGGAAGGGACAAGTTGATTACACCAATCACAGTGTTCAACTGATATTTATTTCATCGACGCCGAATCGATCAAACACAAAGCCAACTTCTGTGGAATTTGAACTCGGAATGTAAAAACGGATGAAATACCTATTTCTTTACTACCCACAAGAGGCTAAACACAGAGAGGACAAACAAGGACAGACAAACGGATTAAGTCGATCACATCGACCCCAGTGCGTAACTGGTACTTAATTTATCGACCCCGAAATGATGAAAGGCAAAGTCGACCTCGGTGGAATTTGAACTCAGAACGTAGCGGCAGACGAAATACCTATTTCTTTACTACCCACAAGGGGCTAAACACAGAGAGGACAAACAAGGACAGACAACGGATTAAGTCGATTATATCGACCCCAGTGCGTAACTGGTACTTAATTTATCGACCCCGGAGGAATGAAAGGCAAAGCAGAACTCGGCGGAATTTGAACTCAGAACGTAACGGCAGACAAAATACCGCTGAGCATTTCGCCCGACGTGCTAACGTTTCCGCCAGCTCACCGCCTTAATGTATATCGCTAATGATTAGATCAGAGAAAAGATGCCACAAAATAAAGGAAGCGAAATTATGTATGTGTTGTCATTAGAAAGATTAGTCAGAATGTGAAGTTTAGCATAGATAAACGAGTTCAAATCAGCGCTTGGCCGTTGATAAATATGTGCAAAAAAAGTACAGTAAGATTAGCATAACTAGAGACTAGTTTTCGCTCAAAACCATTGATTAATTTCCATAGTCAATGAGATACATACTTGTGTCTGATATATATTTAATTTCGAGAGCTATGCTTTATTGTCGACAAGAGCGTTCAGAGGACAATAAATTGGGGTTCATCAGTTAAGAAAACTCTTATCAATAACGGCTCTTTTACAAAAAGTGCTATAACGTATTCAAGAGGCAGGCAAACACACTTATATGTCAAATACATAAATACCGAATTAATAAATGAATAAACATATATCAACAATGAAAGTGCAGGCAAAAAATGAATAAAATAAAATGGAATAAAAGTAATACGAAACAAGTTTTTGATGTGTGGACGTTTTTAGCAGATGGTCTCCACCGAAGGAATAATCATATTTAAACGATAGCGAGATTAACGCTCAGAACTGTAACTCATATTATATTCTGTTGGCTTGGGTTGTAAGCACTTCTACGATGTTTCTGTCAGTTAATCCCTGGTTAAATGTCATATCGTAGCATCATCACATTTTTATTCCAGACAGACCCACAGAATTTTTTTTTTTTTTTTTTTATGGCCAACATTTACTTCGTTGACACTCATGCATAAATATACGCATAGAAGCACATATATTTGCGCGCTTGCTTTTTTTTTTTTTTCGTGTTCTTTTTTTTTTTTTTTTTTCTTCTGTTTTTTTTTTTTTTCTTTCTCTTGACGCGAGTCCGAGTAACCGTTGCACCGTTTGAAATGGGTCTACTTATTCGACAAAACGAATATTTAAATCAGTGAAAGTTGGTAATTAGGTAGTCATTATGTGTTTGAGGCGATACCTCTGTGTTTCGCTTTGCATGTCCATGTGTGCGTACGTGCAAACAACTTGACAGAAACATAGACAACGAGAGAGAGAGAAAGTGAGACAGAAAGAGTGATGGCAAAACATCTGTATGAGAAATACGTAGACATAGAGAGATCGTGTAAAGGTTACTGTTCTCTGTGCTAATGTGTGATAAGCCGAACTGTGTGTAATTTACATGAAGAATTTTATATCTGTGATCGTCAAGTGACAGCCGGACACTTTACTTTTAACTCATCCTCGAAAAATATTACCATGTTAATTCATCAGTGAATTAGCGAAGAGAATGAAGTAATGATGCACATACATACATACAAACATATACAGATACATTAGATCTCACACACATACACATACGCAACAGAAGCTTATACTGACGCGTACATGAATACATATATAAGAGGCAAGGGCAAAAATATAAAAAACAATGATAACTAGTATACAAACAATAAAAAAACAAACTACATGTTTACCATGTATAGATCATACATAATGATATACGTGCATGAATATTTACACTAAGAGACATATGTTAACACGTATACCCTATATACACTGATATTCCCATAGATAAATGGCAGTAGAGAAATGTATATATCTTATACATACATACATATATATATATATATATCGAGAGAGAGAGAGAGAGAGAGAAGAGAGAGATGTAAATATATACATATATACATATGTATATATACATATATATATGTGTATATATATATATGAATAATATATACATGCATATATATGTGATATATATACATGCATATATTTACATACATACATACACACATATGCATATATGGGTACAGGACGTCGCCAACAGTAAAAAACAGGAAATACAAAAACAAATGAGTTCAATATGCAAACAACGAGAGAAACAAATGGAAAACAGTAACACAAAGAACGACCCTTCATCTGTTGTCGACTGTCTCTACTCTTCATTGCGAGCATTGAATAACAACTTTTATGTGAGTCTTCTAAGATAGTTGCTCCCGTATGTACCAAAATAAAATTTTTGATATATATATATATATATATATATATATACTATATATATATATATTATATTATATATCGCTAGCCACTACACATTTTTTTTATTTTCTCTCCTTGTTTCTTTTTCTGTGTTCCATTCTGTGGAAGAGCGTAGGCTCGAAACGTCAAAGACTTTTTCACTTCCTGAGCGTTATACTAATACATCTGTTTGTTGTCTACAACACCTGTCTTGGTCTTTTATTTTTTGGGAAATTCTCCCTATATATATATATATATAATATATATATATATTATATATATATATATATATATACACTTTTATACACCGGTAGGTTTGTCTAGTATTGATCCAGGCCATGTCTAAATTATTAGTACCACCCTGCAAAGTCATTCAAATCAGGAATCGGATATCATGGCCCACTCGAGGAGAAAGTTATTGTTTATAGAGACATATCCGGGTGTAGGAGGTTTATCCGAGATTTTTTGTCCAAAGACTTCTGGACCTTTATGGGCTCTGTGTCTACTTTAATATGTCTTAATGTAATGTTAAAGTGAGTGGGACTATTTGAGGTGAAATAGTTGTGCCCAATTGTCGTTATGTGATGCGAGTACGATTTATGTTGTGGGCGGATAACATAGGGTCCAAGTCTTGGGTGTATCCTAAAGGCGATGCCAACATCATTTCGGCAACATATTTTCCACATCATGCAGATGATGTAGCGCTCACGGCGGCGTTGGAGAGAATGACGCTTGAGCTTTTTCTACTCCACCCCAAAAGTCAATGCCTGTCATACCATCTGTCGTTTTGGTAATTGACCTTTGAAGTGCTGCAATTTTCATGATACTTTGTTTCGTGTTGGGTGACCACAGTGGACAACATGAGTTCTACTTACGTGGCAAGTTTCATCAAAATCGATAAAACGATTAGGGAGTAGTTAGCTAACAACTCCGCAAACAAACACACCCACACACACACACACACACACACACACATATATATGTATGTATGTATATATGTATAAATGTATAAACACACACACACGCATATATATGTATGTATGTAATATATATATGTGTATAAATGTATAAACACACACACGCATATATATATATATATATATATATGTATAAATGTATACACAAGTATACATACATATATATATATATATATATATACACTTATAGCTGTCTTTACATAAACACACTAAATACGCACCTAGAATTGTATAAAACTGCGTTACCAAATTTCGGGTATTTCGAAAGAAATGGCTTATATAGTAGTAATTTGTACAAGCATTTCAATATTTTAAAGAAAAGTTTAAAGGTTATAAGAATAAGCGAACGGTAGTTCGTAAAATATTATGACGTAATTGAAATTTATATCAAAACATTTTCACTATCAATAACATACTCTAAAACTACGTATCTGTTTATATTACACACCACATGTGCTTCCAGAGATATTCGCTCTTGAGCATATATTTACTACGAGGCTTACTAACCACAGCTTCATGTTTTCTTCCCATCTCCATCTGCTCGTTCCTTTTTGTTTTCTATTTTTCCTTTATACAAAAAGTGTAATATTCTTTTCCTTTTTTCTTACCCATTCATGTTTACTACTTCAATCCGCTCTGTTTACTCTGTGCCAAATTTCTGTTATATATAACAAATTTGCATCTTACCAAGCAGTGTTCTGAGAACCATTTATCTTTGAAACTAAACTTCGAAGGAAATAGTTACCACTGATACGAAAATATTATATATAATTTTTAAATTTTAAATCCGGATTTAGTGTATGTTTAGTGTGCTCAAATGCACAAACCTTAAAAGAAATGATTACACATCTATCTATCTATCTATCTATCTATCTATCTATCTATCTATCTATCTATCTATCTTCTATCTATCTATCTATCTATCTATCAACCTCTCTCTCTCTCTCTCTCTCTCTCTATATATATATATATATATATATATATATTACAAAATGGGACAAAAACGCAAAACATCCGGACAACTAGGTGATACAAAAAGGGGCAACAAAACATCCAGATAGACGACACAAAAAAAACAAAGACGCGTCATTCGAAGCTTTCTATCCTCAGTCAAGAACCAGATCATCCTCGCAATTTCGGCTGATTAATCTTGAGATTGCTCCAATCTGTTACATGTACGCATGCAAGTTGATAAGTATTGCTGCAATTACAGAAGAAACGCGCCTATCGGCTTGTGCATGAGCGCCAGTCGCTTGTGTAAATGCGTACATGTTATATAAAGCTTTAAAATCCCAATTCTGCGTTAAGGATTTCTTATCACAGTAATGAGATCAAAAACGCAAATGACATTCTTTACGGTAAACTTTCTTGGGAAGAGAAAAGTAATGCATTGATTTTATAGATGTTTATGGATTATGAAATGGTGTAAGCTCTAACTACATTTCTTTTAAGTTTTAATGCAAGGATATTAATTCGAGTTGGGGGGTTTATTCGATTACATCAACACCAGCACTAGATTGCTATTTACTTTATCGGCGGGAAGTCAAATGTGAACGTAAAGATCAAGAAGAAATGCTGCTCTAACATTTCTCTCGATTCACAAACCTTATAATAATAATCCTTTCTACTATAGGCACAGGGCCTGAGTCGATTAGATTGACCACATTACGCAACTGGTACTTAATCTATCAACCCCGAAATGATGAACGGCAAAGTCAACCTCGACGGAGTTTGAACTCAGAACGTGACGACGGGCGAAATACCGCTATGTATTTTGTCCGGCGTGCTAACGTTTCTTATTTCTTTATTGCCCACATAGAGGGGACAAACAAAGACAGGCAAAGGGATTAAGTCGATTACATCGACCCAGTACATAACTGGTACTTAATTTATCGACCCCGAAAGGATTAAAGGTAAAGTCGACTTCGGCGGAATTTGAACTCAGAACGTAACGGCAGACGAAATAACACTAAGTATTTCGCCCGGCGTGCTAACGATTCTGCCAGCTCGCCACCTTCCTTCCTTCCTTATAATAATCTTTTCTACTATAAGCAAAAGGCCTGAAATTTGGGGGAAGAGATAGTCGACTACATCGACCCCAGTGCTCAACTGATACTTAATTCATCGACCCCAAAAGGATGAAAGGCAAAGTCGACTGCGGTGGAATTTGAACTCAGAACGTACCGACGGGCGAAATACCTATTTCTTTATTACCCACAAGGGGCTAAACACATAAGGGACAAACAAGGACAGACATAGGTATTAAGTCGATTACATCGACCCCAATGCGTAACTGGTACTTAATTTATCGACCCCGAAAGGATGAAAGGCAAAGTCGACCTCGGCGGAATTTGAATTCACAACGTAACGCAGACGAAATACCGCTAAGCATTTCGCCCGGCGTGCTAACGTTTCTGCCAGCTCGCCGCCTTCCTTCCTTATGATAATAATTGACAGTTCGAAGTAGGTATATCATTCCTCTTCATTAGCTCTGGCATTGTAGTTTTGTGTTTTGCCTTGATATGGATTGTGACTGTATCTTAGGGACGTTCAAGCCAACTTGACAACTTGTTCGGAGTGACAAGGAATGTTATGGTTAGGGCAACGGTGTACAAGTTAACGTAACGAAACCCTATTACTTTCGAGTTGACAGAATCTAAGGTAGAGTGTGCAACAAAGCAGTCTGAGAGGAAACTTCCAATTCTAGAAATTAGAAATAGGAAACACCTATATAGTGACCCCTACATGCGGGTAACTTTGCGAGAGGGGTCGCGAACTGTTATGATCGGATGTGCTGCTAATGTCAATAGAAATAACTCTCTTTTCAGTGACGTTTGTAAATGTCATGTGAACAAGAAATTGCCTACGATTTCTGGATTTTGGTGTAATTCTTAATAATAGTTTTACTTATTTGTAGATGGATTTTCTAATTTCATCTTCTCTTTTGTTTTAATCTCTTTGAATCTGACAAATGATTGTCAGATTCAATTCTTTTGTCTCGGAATTTGAACGACATTGTAGAGATGTAATCAGGTTGGTTAAAAGAGAAATCATGTTTCTCGATTTTTCTGATTTATACGAAATATGCAACTCAAAATATTCACACATATAATTAGAGTATTGCTCCTTAGAAGAAAAACAACAGAAGAAAAGAAACCTTTGTTATGATACGCGTTGGCGTTGTCTTTTATTTTAATATATTTGATGGAAGAGAATGTTTATTGACAGTTGTGAAATTAACTTGAAGTACATTTCATATATATATATATATATATATATATATATATATACCGCCTTCTCTTGCACTCTCCTGTCTTTGAAAGAACTTTTTCTTCACCCATTCCCTTCCGGTCATTCAATATGTGACCGCGTGTGTATTGTTGGCGATTTTTATCCTTCCTTGGATCTTTTCTTTTCCTATGTGCGTGTGTGTTAGTGTGTCTGTGTCCCCCCCCACCCCACATTGCTTGACAACCGATGTTGGTGAGTTCACGCCCCTGTAACATATCAATTCAGCAAAAGAGACCCATAATACACACAGATACACACACACACACCACACACACACACACACACACACACACACACACACACACACACACACACACACACACATAATCCGCACGATGAATGCGCAAATTTTACCTGCAGGGGCCTTAAAGAGGAAAGGCCCCAATTGTATCCAAAAAGTGGCTTGGTAAAAGGAAAAAGCTCAACCACAACCGAGAAGGGAACTTCATGGGGAAAAGGTTCTTCTTACTGTATTTAAGCGAGTTTGTAAAAAAGGGCAGTGGAGAATTTCGTCGCCTTATTTTTACCATTTCGCCCTACATGAGTTTGTAAAATGAATACCAGAAAAATATTGCTGTCATTGTAATCGACTGTTCCACCATACCTCTGCCAAAATTAATTGTTGCATTTGAAACGAAAACTTAAAACGGAGAAATCAGAGAGATGGATTTATGACTCTGTCTCGTGGCTTATACCTTGAGGAACCTGCAAGTTGAATAAAGACGATAATAAGACTGATTTCTAAAAAACAAACCTTTTGGGAAAATGTGTAAAAAGGGTTTAAAGAAAGTATAAGCTGCATGACTGGAATGGAAGCACTCCGTCGGTTACGACGACGAGGGTTCCGGTTGATCCGAATCAACGGAACAGCCTGCTCGTGAAATTAACGTGTAAGTGGCTGAGCACTCCACAGCACCGTGTACCCTTAACGT
>NC_042997.1:190357475-190364975 GCF_006345805.1 Octopus sinensis
TATGTATTTGTTTCTGCTTTTATTTGTCGAATTTCTCAAAGTTTATGTGTGTATGTAGTATGTGTGTGTGTGTGTGTGTGTGTGTGTGTGTGTGTGTCAGTTCATGCAGTGGTATTCAAGCGTACTCGCATAAATGTGCATTTATGTAATCATTTGTGGAGGCGTAATGGCTCAGTGGTTAAGGCAGTGGACTCGCGGTCGGGCGTAGGATCGCGGTTTCGATTCCCAGACCGGGCGTTGTGAATGTTTATTGAGCGAAAACACCTAAAAGCTCCACGAGGCTCCGGCAGGGGGTGGTGGCGATCCTTGCTGTACTCTTTCGCCACAACTTTCTCTCACTCTTTCTTCTGTTGGCCTGCTCACTTAGCCAGCGGGGCGGCGTCATTTGAAGGCTAAAACAATGCGAAACGCATTGTGACCAGCGATGTGTAGCAACTTCTGATAGCCTGGTCAGTCACGTGACGTGATAAAATCATTTAGTAAGCTTTACTCTAGCCCAAGCTTTCTTATTTATTATGCTAAAACATTATTTACTTTCCTATATCTCTATGGGTCTGTAGTAAGAGCATTTCAAATTAATGATAGACGTATGAACTTTGGCCGTTCTAATTCTTACGTATCGGTTAGATTTAAGTGTTGATTGTTTCGATGGCTTTTCAAAGTAGTGTAAATATTCTTATCAGATGCATCAGATATGTCTGCTTTCCAGCAGCATATCAGTTTTTTCTGTGACAAATGGTTACCAGCCCATTTCTCAACCCGTTCCCATGTTTGGTGAAAGGGATGCTGTGAGAGGTCTCCGATGGCACTCCTCAAAACACAATGTAACCGATTCAAAGAATAAGAGTGGGAAAGAGAAAAAGAGAGAGAGAGAAGTGGAGAGAAAAAAGAGGTTGGGAGGGAAAAGACACACAGAGGAACAAATCATAAAAATCGATTTCATTATTTGTCTGGTACTTCATTTATCGACTTCTGAAAGGATTAAAACCAAAGTGAACAGGGTCAGGATTAAAAACTGTGCAGAAAGCCGGAATAAAAATGGAAACATTCTATCCAATAGCATAACGCCGCCTCATACAGAAGTATGGATTTCAATTGTATTTTGTTTCGCAAGCTTGTTTTTATTTTAAACATTTGCATAGTTTAGGGCAAATATTATAGTTTAACTGTTTGCATAGTTTAGGTGAAATATCATCGTTTACGTTAAATTAGAAAAAAAAAGAATAAATTTAAGTTTGTTGAATGTAGAACGGTTCAATTATAATGTCAAATTGGACATTTAACATTTTGGGTTCTAGTCCTTCAGCGGTAAGTGGAGTAAAAACAAATTTGCTGTCTTCTTCTTCTTCTTCTTCTTCTTCTTCTTCTTCTTCTTCTTCTACTTCTCCTTCTTCTTCTTCTTCTTCTTCTTCTTCCAATCAGGACTCACGCCATTAGCCACAAAGAATAATCTCTAATTCGAGCCTACTCTAAGCTACTTGAAGAGCCACCCACCACACGCGATAGACTGGCTGTTGCACGGGCGCGAAAGCTACGTTGTTATCCTCATTCCGTAAACGGTGGCTTTTGACAAGTGGAGAGCTTAACTATCCTGGGGTACAGAGGATTCGCAATCTAGACTAGGGTCTGAAAGTTTACCACACCATAGTGGGTTACACCATGGTTCCTCTGCTTTGTGGCAGAAGTAGGAAGAAAGAGTGAGAGAAAGTTGTGGTGAAAGAGTACAGCGGCAGATGAAATACCTATTTCTTTATTACCCACAAGGGGCTAAACACAGAGAGGACAAACAAGGACAGACAGACGGATTAAGTCGATTATATCGACCCCAGTGCGTAACTGGCACTTAATTTATCGACCCCTAAAGGATGAAAGGGAAAGCCGACCTCGGCAGAATTTGAGCTCAGAACGTAATGGCAGACGAAATACCGCTAGGCATTTCGCCCGGCATGCTAACGGTTCTGCCAGATCGCCGTTTTATAATTTCTACCAATTCACTGCTTTTCGTTAAGGCTTAATTTACTGTGCGGGCATTGAAAATAATCACTTTTAAATATTTAGAACTTACTACACAAAATCTAATTAAAATGAAAATTATAAGATATAATTCCCCCGTAAATCAAAATTCTTCATAAGTTACCTTCTAACGACTAATGTCTCTTCTTTGCGAGATAACAACGAATACACCATGTGTTCGCTACACCTGCGAGAAATAGTAGATAAATCAACCCCAATCTGTTTCTTTTCTCTTTTCTTTTCTTTTTATTTTCTTTTGTAAATGAAGATTTCTAAATCTGGATAATGGATAACGGGATAGAATAGATACAAAATGGCTGAAAAAGAAAACTGCTTAGGCAGAGTTAAAAGGCTTTTAATGATAGTTAACTGAATAAGGAAAAACCTGGGTCCATAGAGTAGCAACAATTATTTCTTGTAGTAGTAGTAGTTGTAGTAGTAGCAGCAGTAGCAGCAGCAGTAGTCGTTGAAGAATTTGGACCTGGAGATCTCCATTTCCAGCGACTTCGAGGGCCACCTCCCAGTGGTGTCGGGCGTCAACAAAGAGCCCTCGACTACAACAAGACGACCAAAGTCTTTTTTTTTTCCAAGGTCTGGGGTCTCTTGCCCCTATGCCCTAGACCATCACCTATTCACCTTACCCGTCTTGTTGCTTAACAACAACAACAACAACAACAGCAGCAGCGGTAGTAGTGGTGGTGGTGGTGGTTGTGGTAGTTGTTTTTTCTTGCTATTGTAGTATCAACAGCAGCCCATTAGTAGTAGCAGCAGCAGTAGGTAGTGCTAAACCAATTCATTCATCTTTCTTTTTCGTGTTAGTGAATCAAAATCAAAATAAAGCATTGAATTGGAAACACATTTGCTCTCTAATTAAGTGATTGAACGATCTAAATAACGTGCGACTCCCTAACCTGCTGCAGAACTACTGAATAGTTAAATTTTTTTCTTCTCTCTCTCTCTCTCTCTCTCTCTCTCTCTCTCTCTCTTCTCTCTCTCTTTCTAATTAAAAGTACGATAAAAGAGGAATTGTCGCCCAACTTACAAGAGTTGCTTACCAGAGCTTCTTGCCTCTAACTTGTAAAATAATTCCAGGAATCTTACTCGTAGCAGAAATTGTGAGACGTTTTTTCTTTATTCATTTTATTTTTTTTTTTCCTTCCTATTATTACACAAAGAAAGAGTGAACGATAGATTGATAGATAGAGAGCGAGAGAACGAGAGAGAGAGAGAGAGGGAGGGAGCTGAAAAAAAAAATGAGAATCATTTAGACTAGTTTTCTCTCATCATTGTTATTCTTTATGGCGTATCCTGTTTCAGAGGAACTGCCACCAAAGATCTTTGTCATTCAAATCATGCACTTTTATTTTAACAAGTGGGAGAAAAAAAACGAAAAGATATAAAAAAAAACAAAACAGAAAAAGACAAAAAAAAATGCACCTCCAGAGTACTATAATTTATATATTTTTAAAGTTTATTTATTTATTGTCTTGCTAGGATTTATAGTTGCCAGCAACCAGACGATGTTACGAGTTCTAAAGAGAAATGATTTCTCTCTTTTTATTTTGTTTTGTGTTTTACTATTTCAAGAATTTGTCTCGGGTTATTTTGAGAACACAATCATTTTTTTTATCATGTCGAATATATTGACCACAATCTTAAAAGACTCCGCCGGTTACGACGACGAGGGTCCCAGCTGATACGATCAACGGAACAGCTTGCTCGTGAAATTAACGTGCAAATGGCTGAGCATTCCACAGACACGTGTACCCTTAACGTAGTTCTCGGGGATAATCAGCGTGACACAGAGAGTGACAAGGCTGACCCTTTGAAATACAAGTACAACTCATTTTTGCCAGCTGAGTGGACTGGAGCAACGTGAAATAAAGTGTCTTGCTCAAGGACACAACGCGTCGCCGGGAATCGAACTCACAACCTTACGATCATGAGCCGAATGCCCTAACCACTAAGCCACGCGCCCTCCACCATTGACCACAATACATAATGCCGGGTGACACGAGAAAAAGAAATATTAGAAATAATAATAATAATAGCTTCTGATTCTTGCTCAAGGCCAAATATTTTAAGAGGAGAAAGTCGATATCATTGACCTTAGGATCTGAGTGGTAATTTAATTTATAGAATTCGAATGAAAGGCAATAATTCAAAACGTAAAATGTTGGAAGAAATATTCTTTCTACTATAAGCACAGAGCCTGAAATTTGAGGTGGGGGGGATGGCTAGTCGATTACATCGACTCCAGTACGCCACTGATTCTTATTTTGTCGACCCCGAAAGGATAAAAGGCAAAGTCGACATCAGCGGAGTTTGAACTCAGAACAGAAGGACGGACGAAATGCCACAGAGAATTTTGCTAGGCGTGCTAATGATTCCGCCAGCTCGCCGCTTTCAAAGTCGGAAGAAATATAGCAACGCATTTTGAACGCTGCTCAAAAAAGTCTGCCACATTCCCAGATTAATACCATGATTATTTCGATGATGATGGTCTCATTGTTTTCCACAAGTGCTGTTTAGAATTTCAAAATATATGAAAAGTGTTAGACTGTGTACTGTGGACGTGTCAAGCTATATAAAGATGAGTAATTTTTCAAAATCTTTGAATGTTTTGATTAGATAGCAGTTAGAAAAAAACTACTCTCAGATACTTGAAGGAGAATATATTTAGAAAAAAGTGAAAAGGAAATGTAAAATTTATCGATACACATGTTTACACGTCCATACATACACACGCGTGCTCCCATATACACATAAGCACACATTACACATTTGTCTGTCTCTTTTCTCTCTCCCCTCTCTTTCTCTGTCTATATATTTATACATACATACATATATTCATACATACATACATACATACATACATACATACATACATACATACATACATACATACACATATATGTATATATAGTTTGTTAAAAAGCAGCAAAATTATCACAAAAACTATCACTCAGACTTTCACGTTCCCGTTCATCAGACAGTTTTGTTTAGAATGGAACAAAAATAAGGTTATATGCATAAACATACAATTAGTTTGATAAATAATTTTTATCCATTTCGCGAATCTGGGCTTCTTTTCTACTTCTCATCAGTTGGATCCCTGCTTCTTGCAGCTTCCTTTTAGATTTCACTACATCACATTTTAGGTTTCCTTCGGGGAAAACCTTCTGCTCAAGTGTCTTGTTGATCTTGAATCATCATCTATGTATCTGTAAACTTGCTTTTTATTCTTGAGTAAGAATTTGCACTTGGACTTCGTGAAACCCCCACCAGCAATGAGTTCCCAACCAGGCCCATAGGTTGAAGAATTGTCGCCTGAGTGGTGCAAAAATGCCGTACACTATGAGTAGGGAATCATTAACAAAAAGTGATGGATGCACCCACGCCCTGTTACAGTGCATGCCCCATACTACTAATACTACTATTTATGGGATTGTCCGGAAAGTTCGTGCCGATTTATAGTAGCTTACATTTCGACTTATTTTAGAACATGGTTGAGTTCATAAAATAGGATTTGACTACACCTTCATTTAGAGCACAGTTTAAGCTAGCTTTTCGTCGAAGAAGGTTTATGTTCCTATAACCTGTGTTAATTCTGCAACCCTTTAAAATGGAAGATAAGAAAGTTCATTTTCGGTACTTGGTGCTTTGGGAACCAGACAAAAATTGCTGCAGCTCAGCTGGGATGTGTTACCCCACCCTCCATATTCACCAGATATTGCTCCTTCGGATTTCCACATATTCAGGTCTCTGCAGAATAGTCTTAATGGTAAAAATTTCAATTCGTTGGATGACGTAAAAAGATACCTTGATGAATTCTTTGCCATGAAACTCCTTCAGTTCTGGGAAGAGGGTATTTTCAAGTTAAAGGAAAGATGGAGATGCATTGTGTAACAAAATGGTTCATATTTGGCTGATTAAAAATGTAATGGCAAGTATTTATTGACCTTTTATTTCCTTTAGCTGTAGATACAAATTTTTACAATATTTTCCAATAGCTGTAGATACAATTAGGTATTCCATAGACTGGTAGTCAGGTGATACTTTAGAAATATGCTACGAAAAAAACAAAACAAAAACAAATCATTCAGTAAGCTTTTTCTTTTCTTTCAACTTATTTCTGTCACAGCTTTATACATTTCCTTTCGATTAAAAAAAAAATTATTATTTAATTTATTTAATTAATTAATTAATTAATTTTTTTGTTTAGAATCTGTCTGTCCATAAAATCTACCTAGCTATATATATATATATATATATATATATATATATATATATATAACAACTTCGACTTGCATGGCCTGAAATTACGGACCAATTATCTATGTATTATAACTACATTTTCCCAATTATTTATCACAGTTACTAAACACTTAAAACACCGAAATCAATTATCTCTTCCAGGATTACAGATATTTAACTAATGATTACTAATTTGTACATAAAAATTCACAATTATCATGGAAAAGATCTCACCTGTCCACTTTAGATGATCAATTGTCTAGATAATGAACAAAACCGTTATCTAAAAGATTATAGTAATCTATCAAAATCCCAATTATCAAAATAAGACAATTATTTATATAATACAAACAATAATCCTTCCAATATTACAGTAAAGAATCGTTTAAACACTTTGCATTCTTGTTTTAATTGTTTGAAAGTTCTTCCTATGAATGTTAAAAATATTTGATTTATTTCTCATGATTAGTCTTTCTTGAATATATCTTTTATCTTGCAAGCAACTTGCATGTGCAAGTTGTTTGTAAGACATGTTTCGGCCATGCTGGTGCACCGCCTTTTTAAGTCTGGTACTCCTCTCGGAGAAGTTTACTGAACCGCTAGGTTACGGTTAATGTTAATCAGTAGAAAAAAATATTATATATTTATATATAATTTACATATGTATATATGTATTCTTTTATTGCTTTACGCGTTTCAGTCCAAAGGGTGAGGCTACGCTAGGACACCGCCAGTATATATATATATATATATATATATATATATATATATATATATATATATATATATACCTTCACCCATTTAGTACACTAGGTAATATAATTGCAATGCAATAAAAAAACACTTGTGTATTAATAATTGGGTATTCTACCAGCAGTATATTGGATAGATATTATCCCTTAGTGGGATGGATTCACAACCTCCAACTTTCTTGGAGGTATGTATATATGTATGTATATATATATATTCTGGGATACCACCAGTATATATATATATATATACACACACACATACATCATATCGTACACATATATGTATATTTACATACACTGCTGTAATCGAGAATCTGAGTGAAGCAAAAGTTTTTTTTTGTTGTTCTATTAGTATTTTACTTTGCTTTTTCTCCATTGTGTTGCCGTTTCTCTGATATGAATACGGTGATTAAAAACATTCACTATTCCAAAGTAGAGGCTTATGGACACGAATAGCTAAATTTACAAACCGACTTTA
>NC_042997.1:190377475-190392475 GCF_006345805.1 Octopus sinensis
AATTAAAAGAACAAAGGAATTACATGACAGAAAGAAAATACAAATCAATGGCAGCAAAACATTAAAACAACAATAAAGACATTTTTCTTTAGAAAGACAAATAAGCAAAAAAAGCAAAAAGCCAAAATAACAAAACAATGCAAACGAAGCAAAATAAACAAACCAACAAAAAAAAAAAAAATAAGCAGTGATGTTTTTTCATGATGTTAGACAGAAATAGATGAGTAAATAAATATCTGCCTGTAAATATTTTCCATCAAAGAGAAGCAGCTAAATACTTCGGTCCTGGAAGTTGGTTGAACGATCAGAAGCAATAAAGACGATTCAGCCGATGAGAGTGGAATTGTAGATGACAGTTAATAATTCATCGTTTGTTTAATTGTTATTTTATTATATGTCCTGCTAATTTTCAGCTCAAGCTACTTCACAGTAATTCACAGGCACGTATTGGTAATTAAAACGAGCAGCACACAGCATTCTTTTTTTTTTTTTCATTCTTTAGAGTGACCGAGTGTTTTTTTTAGAGTAGTCGTTGTCCATCATTAATAAGACCAAACAAGTTCGAAATCATGTGATCTCGTGGTCTCAGTGTTGGAGGTAACAGAGATTTATCTCCCCTCTAGCAATATAAAACAAGGGTGCATTTTACACCAAAAAGGCAATACTAGAGTTTTCTCATGGTATCTACTGCAGCGAAATTTGTTCTGATAGAACATCCTCATTCTCTTTTAAGTGGAGATAAATATTACTTCTCTGAATTATTTCCCATTTTAAAAACAAGATCACCAATTTTGACGAGTAGTGGTTACTCGTTTAAACTGACCTTAGTTTCGGGGTCGATTAAATAAGTACCAGTTACGCACTGGGGTCGATATAATCGACTTAATCCGTCTATCTGTCCTTGTTTGTCCTCTCTGTGTTTAGCCCCTTGTGGATAGTAAAGAAATAGGTATTTCGTCTGCCGTTACGTTCTGAGTTCAAATTCCGCCGAGGTCGACTTTGCTTTTCATCATTTCGGGGCTGATACATTAAGTACCAGTTACGCACTGGGGTCGATGTAATCGTCTTAATCCGCTTGTCGGTCCTTGCTTGTCCTCTCTGAGTGTAGCCCCTTGTGGGCAATAAAGAAATAAGAAACTTGCTTGCCAAACACATGGTTCTGTGTTCACTCGCATAGTTGGCACCTTGGGTGTCTTCTGCTCTATCCTCGGGCTGACCAAAGCTTTGTGAGTGGATTCTGAAAGAAGCCCATCATGTATATACATATATATATATATATATATATATATATATATGTGTGTGTGTGTGTGTGTGTGTGGTGTGTGTGTGTGTGTGTGTGTGTGACTGCGTGTGTTTCTTATTTCTTTACTGCCCACAAGGGGATACACACAGAGTGGACAAACAAGGACAGACAAACGGATTAAGTCGATTATATCGACCCCAGTGCGTAACTGGTATTTATTTAATCGACCCCGAAAGGATAAAAGGCAAAGTCGACCTCGGCAGAATTTAAGACGAAATACTGTTAAGCATTTTGCCCGGCGTGTTAACGCTACTGCCAGCTTGCCGCCTTAACTAGCAAGTTTCTTACCACACAACAAAGCTTGCGTCCATCCACCATGTAGTTTTGAAAGCTCTGAAAATAGGATATTTTGAAAACGATGACTTAAAAAATATGCACTGGCTCTATATAGTCGTCTTACGCATCTTCTCCAATTCGGAGCATTGTGCCTTTGTTAGAAATTGTTGTTTGTTCCTTCTTGAGCCATGCCTGGCTCATATGGGCCGGTTTCCCAGTTTCCTTGGCGTATAGGTTCCCCACCTGGACGGGACACCGGTCTGTCGCAGATGAGCTGCTAGATGCATGAAGAAAGAGCGAGAGAAAGTTGTAGCGAAAGAGTCAGCAGAAGTTCGCCATTACTTTCTGCCGGAGCCAACGTGGAGCTTTGGTGTTTCGCTCATAAACACACACATCGCCCGGTCTGAGATTCGAACCCGCGATCCCTCGACCGCGAGTTCGCTGCTCAAACCACTAGGCCATGTGCCTCCACTTTTGTTAGAAATGAGTATTATTATTGTTATGGCGTGATTTTGGGAAAAAATAGTTTAATCCCTCTCTATATCTATTTAACCAAGTGTTTTCCATAGGGTTACGGCCATTTAGCAAGTTACCTTATGCAGTTTTAGTTTCAGTATGCGTAATTTATTGCACACAAACACACACACACACACACACACACACACACACACACACACACACACACACACACACACACACACACACACACACACACACACACACACACACACACATAGACACACATACACGTGCACTTCCTCTGTCAACTGTAACCGCCCTGCTCTTACTTTCTTGAATGGGAGGTTGCAGTGCAGTTAAAGTGAATTTCAGCATTAGCACGTACAATGTCAACTCCAAACATTTTGTGTCTATATAACTACTGGATATCTGACTCACTCTCCACTTCTTGTTTCCAATCAAGGTTTAATTAATTAGATTTCGGGGTTGGCTGCTTCTTCCTTTCTTGGCTAGAATACATAATTGAAATAATATTTTTCTAGCTGATTACGGATATAATTTCAGTCAGTTTAAAAGTTTTGCGTCACTACCTTTATGTTAGTTTCTACTTAACTGGTTTTGTTTTTAGGCAGAAGGCAACCCTGGGTATTCTCCTCCTTACACCCTATCACCCATCGTCACTCTTGAACATTTACTCTAACGTCACCTGTTCTGGACAAAATGTTAAAAGTACACTCCCACCCTCTCTTAAAAAACATTCAGGTTCCTTATTCTCACAGCGATGACTCCCTATGATTCGTAACCGCAGTAATGAGGCGTTGCATTATCTACGAAGTGTTATTTAAAGACGATAAGAAATCCAATCAGAAATCATCCGAGGCGTGGCTCTTGCTCGTTGAAAACTTTTTATCAAGTCGACATGTATAATAGACAGTTTTATTGATATTAAGTGTTGCACTTACTCTGCAATACTGCATACTTTAAGTTTTGAAGTGCTGTTAATAAAGATACGTTTGCCTACTCATTAATACTTTATCGTTTGTATGCATGCGGCAAAGGACGTTGTTCCACTTGCCAGATGTCATTTATGCTTATCAAGCCAATAGACCTACTAGACATTTTTATTTATTTGAAGTACTATACTTAACTATATAACATATTGTATAGCTAATAGAGAGCATTGTTTAAAGTCGTATTTACGGCTTTGCTGAGAAATGTTAGTCATTTTCTTCCAGACCTACGTTCTTAATAATGAGTAATGACATATTTGCAAGGATAATCTTACCAAAATTTTTTTTAAAATTATTTTTAACGGAAGGTTCAGATTTAACAAAACTCTTGTTTCTACTCTATATTTCAAGAATCTTCTCTGCAGTTAAAATGTTCGTTTAGTTTCTCAACTCGTGGTTACGAGTACGAGTCCACAAGATGGTGTATTGGAACATTATTATTATACTGGCGGAGCATCATAGCCGTGTGTTGAAAGGAATTCTTGGAGGTTTGAATAACTCACCTTTGGAAACAGGGGTGGTTCATTCAACATTCTTAAACAATCCTTAACTGATTGGAAGTTTTATGTACATTGTTTTGTCTTGGTATAAAAGATGGGCTACAGCAAATATTCTGCTCAATACCACAGATTTGCTTGTCAGTTGTTTGACCTTAACCAGTTGAGCATGTCCCTTAGTGGCTGACGATATGTGCATCTCTGATCAAGAGCAGAAGTAGTGGGGGAGCATCATAACAATGTGTTGAGAGGGATTCTTTGTGGTTTGAATAATTCACCTCTGGAAACAGGGGTGGTTCATTCAACATTCTTAAACAATCCTTATACAGGGACCTTTTGAGCGGGATGGGTTACTCGACCAGAGGAAAATTCTAACTGGGCCCCACCTGGAAGTTTATGTGCTGTTTATCTTGATATGAGATCGCCATGTCGCGCACATATGATTGTAATGCATGTGCCTGGTCTACCCTTATCAGACGGGTAGTCATGATGGGTATACTGGGCTTCGTATATTTTACCCCAGTGTCATTTTGATGGCATGCACTACTCTCTCATTCAATAATAATAATAATAATAATGATAATAATGATAATATTATTATTATTATCATTATTATTATTATTTTGTTGTATCATATTCTTGACTTGATCAATTCCTTGTAAATGAAATTTTGGTAGAGAACAAGCGTGAGGAAACCATTTGTTTGGGCATTCATATTCTTAGTTGATAGACTTAATCTCTTTTGGTTTTTACTCCAGCACCTGGTTTTAGGAAATCTTTTGCAGCGTCGACTCCACACCAAGTCTTTGACCTGGAGATAAGATTTTTCTTTCTTCCATGCGTTTCGGAGGAGCTTAGGTGTTTCGCTCATAAACACACACATCGCCCGGTCTGAGATTCGAACCGCGATCCCTCGACCGCGAATCCGCTGCTCCAACCACTAGGCCATGTGCCTCCACTTAATATGAATTAGTGTTACTAAATTCTGATGCCAGCGGTTACAGACGAAACATTCAACATTTTCCACCTACTTCAATATCTGCTTCGAATCTCCTCACAGTGTTCGTAGTCCTTATCGTTCGATCTATATTCTATCCTTCTGGTTTTGATTACATATACTAATACAACACTATTGTAAAGAATGATTGAATCGACTTCACTCTAACATATAATTAGACATTTGCTTAGTTAAGAAAGAAATCAATACATATTGATTTTTTGATAATGTTTAGAATTATCAGCAAAGCAGGAAAGAGGTAGATTAAATGCTTAGCGTAACTGCGTTCAATACAAGACTCAACATTTATAGTTTATACCACTAAGTACTTGGTAAAATAAGCTTCAGCGGTATCTTTTATCTCTTTTGCCGGGACTGTGGCCACGCTGGAGTACCTCTTTAAAGTGCCAATTCAAACAATTCAAGTCAAGTGCCTCGTACTCGTTCTATCGGTTTCTTTTGCCAAACTACTAGATTGCAGGTCATAAACAAACCAACAAATGTTGTCAAGCGGAAGTGTAGTGCAAAAACATAGACACGAAGACATCTGAGACCCCACCCTTCGGTCGTGACCGACCATCGAATTGCACCTAGAAAGTTACCCTCCCAGGCACAAGTCCGGGCAAGGTTGTTGCTGGAAGACCAGCAGTAGCCCATGCATACCAGCCTCCCCTCTCCACGCCACCAGTGTTATCCAAGGTAAAGGCAACGGCCGGTACAGCATGGCACCTGTGATGTCGCAACTCATTTCTACAACTGAGTGAACTGGAGCAACGTGAAATAAGGTGTCTTGTTCAAGAACACAACCGCAGCCCGGTCCGCGATGCGAACTCACGAGCGTAAGCTCGACGCTCTAACTACTGAGCCATGCGCCTTCACACACGAAGATATATGCACATACACACACATATGTAGTTGAAATTTACAGAAAACAAAAGACGTAGACGGGTGTATAAACAACGTATAGGATATATATACGATGGGCTTCCACACACTTTCCGCTTACTAAATTCACTTTCAGCGCCCGACTCTATTGTAGATGACAATTTTCCAAGGTGCCGCGCAGTGAGACCCTTCCCGAAAATACGTGGCTGCAAAACAAGCTCCTTATCCACACAGCTATAACTGCACCCATAATATACATACATACTTATGTGTGTGTGTATTTGTGTGTGTGTGTTCATAGTGCGATGGACCAATGATTTTAAGCGAGGCTTTTAGCCCCAAGTTAGCGCTTTTCGATAACATAGATGATCTTGCTGTTTTCAAGTTTCATGTCATTTTAAAATAAAT
Organism: Octopus sinensis; assembly: GCF_006345805.1. Classification (NCBI taxonomy): domain Eukaryota; kingdom Metazoa; phylum Mollusca; class Cephalopoda; order Octopoda; family Octopodidae; genus Octopus; species Octopus sinensis. Next base: position 190,383,311 of record NC_042997.1, read on the forward strand.
AAATGCGCACTTTTAAAGCCTAGCCATGCTAATGGGCCCGGTTTCCCGGTTAGAATGGCGTATGTGTTCCCCAGCTGGATGGGACACCAGTCCATCGCAGCGTCACTCATTTTTGCCAGCTGAGTGGACTGGAGCAACGCGAAATGAAGTGTTTTGCTCAAGAACACAACGCGTCGCCCGGTCCAAGAATCGAAACCACAATCTTACGGTCATGATGCTGACACCCTAACCACTAAGCCACGCGCCTCCACACATGTTATTTTGGTGGGATCCAAATTATTTTTGACGACAGGAAACTATGTAAATACAAACGACCATTTTGAAGTTACCTATTGTACCGTGCAATTACAGGGATAATTCCTAAGAGTTTCTTCTTGATCTGAGGAGAAAATATTGGATTAAAGAATTAGTAACTGGTATTCATCCCAAAGTTACAGTAATGGACATTGTTAAAGAGTAGATGAACATCTGTAATATCAATATGGTATGTTCATGCATACAGCTCAATTGATTTTGCTCAGCTTAGACAGCATATATAAAATAAACATGAATATCATAACAAACCTTATTCTCGGTTCCTAAAACACTGAGTCATTATAGTATTTTCGTTATGCTCGATGGCTTTTAGTACGTCTTATAATATAGAATTTGTTATCAATTGAGGAAGACTATAGTAATTTAGTCAATGCTTTTGAAGTCTTCCAGTAAGGCTACTTACGAGATCGCATTCTATTCCTGGATACTGTGTACGAAAATTGAAAGCTTTAGAGAAAACAACGAAAATATCAATATTAGTATTAATATCATTTAACAGAAGTGATCATTTGATATTTTATAGATATTACATGATATGGTTTGGTGAGAACTTTTGTAAACAATTCTAAACGTATACTTTATACTACGTGTTATTCTTTCCTCTGGAAATCGGTTCAGATTAAAATAGACATGTAAAAAGAAAGAGAGAGACAGAGACATAAATACAGAGCGACAGAGAGCCAGAGACAGGCATACAGAGTGAGAGTGAGTGAGAGAGAGAGAGAGAGAAAGAGAGAGAGAGAGAGGTAGTTGGTAAGTGAAAGATATGAGAAGTAAATAATGAAGGTTGTTCTTGTCTGAGACATCCAGAATTGCCCTTACAAAATTGGATAGGCATGCGCGTAATGGTACAGATGGAATCAATTATATTTATCTACATTTCCAAATGCTCCATTAATCAACTTTGGAGTCACTGTATATTATACATGAATTCAGATATAATTACCATAAACGTTCTTGTTCATATAAAGTGAATCCCTGATATTGGCGTTTTACTTTTTTAATTGTAGGATAAAGGTTTTTATTAATTATTAACTATCAACAAGTTACTTAACAGTACAAAATGGCAAATGCTGTTTGTAATTGCAATCAATAATCCTCTACACCAACGTTATCTGTAGCGCTTATAGTTTATGAGAAATACTCGGAATTTCTCCAAAGTTTACGATAAAGTTAATAAAGCTTATGATAATCTTATCACCATTTAGCATTTATTCTACATTATTAATGGCGTACATCAGTATAGCGAAATTGAATCACAAGCCATCGATTAAAGACGTTTGCTTATCCTTTCTGAAGTCACGTTATAAATACTATATAAATCAAATCGATCAATACGTCGTCCAAGAGATCTCATCAAAACTTCATCGATAATTTAAAACAAATAGATATTTAAATCTTGGGCAATTATTTATCTTTTCGGTCTGCGAAGTTAACGTTTCATTCACTAGCATATCAAATTGTGCTCAAAAGTAAGAAAGCTTATGTGAGCCATCTCCCGTTTTATTAGCAAATATTAACAGAAGAATGGAATTATGCCACATTTTATCCCTTCCGTTGTTTCTTATTTCTTATTTCTTTATTGCCCACAAGGGGCTAAACATAGTGGGGACAAACAAGAACAGACAAAGGGATTAAGTCGATTACCTCGACTCCAGTGCGTAACTGGTACTTAATTTATCGACCCCGAAAAGAGGAAAAGCAAAGTCGACCTCGGCGGAATTTGAACTCAGAACATAGCGGCAGACGAAATACCTATTTCTTTATTACCCACAAGGGGCTAAACTCAGAGAGGACAAACAAGGACAGACACAGGTATTAAGTCGATTACATCGACCCCAGTGCGTAACTGGTACTTATTTAATCGACCCCGAAAGGATGAAAAGCAAAGTCGACCTCGGAGGAATTTGAACTCAGAACGTACCGGCAGACGAAATACCTATTTCTTTACTACCCACAAGGGGCTAAACACAGAGGAGACAAACAAGGACTGATAGACGGATTAAGTCGATTATATCGACCTCAGTGCGAAACTGGTACTTAATTTATCAACCTCGAAAGAATGAAAGGCAAAGTCGACCTCGGCGGAATTTAAACTCAGAACGTAACGGCAGACGAAATATCTATTTCTATTTCTTTACTACCCACAGGGGGCTAAACACAGAGAGGACAAACAAGGACAGACAAACGGATTAAGTCGATTACATCGACCCCAGTGCGAAACTGGTACTTAATTTATCGACTCCGAAAGGAAGAAAAGCAAAGTCGACCTCGGCGGAATTTGAACTCAAAACGTAACGGCTGACGAAATACGGCTACGCATTTAGTCCGGCGTGCTAACGTTTCTGCCAGCTCGCCGCCTTTATCCCTTCCGTTGTTGTTTGGTCTTCTAAATACGCAAGCAATAATACATTTGTATTCAAACGTACTCACACTAGCCAGCTATCTAATTCTAATTGTCCCAAATTTAAAGGCTTCCTTATGTACTTCACTGAAAAAGAAGCCAAATGTTCCGTCCCTAAATTTCTGAATCAAGTTGCCAACTATTTATTTTCTATGTTCCATTTTCTCTATATTCACATTTTCATTTGATTTAATGTACGAGATTACTCTCATAGCCATAGACACTGACTCTCAAAGGTACACAATTTTGCACATTCGCACACAAATACAAACTCACTCACATTCATATATATATATAAGCAGAAACATATTGATTAAAGGAAACGCACCCACGCACACAGAGATATGCTTGTAAATAAATACTTAACTATGTATAGACTCTTAAATTCATAGTCACGTGTGTATGAAAGACTAGGTCTTAAATTCATAAGTACAGACAAACATATGCATATATATATATATATATATATATACATACATACACATTCCTGCATACTTGCACTGACACATACGTATGCATACATAGAAAACCTTAAACCATACACACACAAATATATGCTAGAATGTGTGTATAGATAAACATAGATAAACACACACGCACACACACACACACACACACACACTTATAAATATAAATATGCATAGATATGTTCAGGTGAATATTCAAATCTTTTTCTCTCTTAAGCTCCTATACACCTTCATTCCGACATATATATATACACATACATACATTTTGGCTTTAATTCCTCGAAGATAGGAAAAGAATTGATTTTTTTTACTTACATTTTAACGTGCTTCAGAATGAGAAATTATAGATTTGTTTCCTTTAAATCTATGAATACTTATAGACAATGCTTCTTTCTGTGACTCTAGGCAAACAAACACTAGCACCGCCGCCATAACTGCTGCAGTAATCTGTTCATATGACTGTTGAACAGAATTTACGAATTTACGGAAGTTTATTTTTGGGCCCAGAAAAATGTCTCTAGGCTAAGGGTACTATTTTTTTTTTATCATTATTCATCAAATCAAGATACAAAATAAACGAAGGAAGGTTGTGCTTGCTGACACAAAATCATTTGTGCGACAATGACATCTTGTGCAAGGAGGTAAAAACCAAGATGAAGAAAATAGAATAACCACATCAAATGAAAGGATGTGTCGTTGAAAATGAGAAAGGACTAGGGGTGTGGGTAGTAATAAAATGTTGAATGAGAATGAGTACAGAAAGTAGATCGATGAACAGCGAGGAAGATGATAATGATAATAAAATAAAAGCAACGAAAGAAAATCCTGGCAAATGTTGTAAAATGGTGAGAGGAGGGAACAGACATAGCAGCTAGCTTCATGAATGTTAAATCACTGAGTGACTCGAAACTAAGTGAAGTTTAACAGTTTTCATAGTTTTATTAAATAATTCTAGCAACTGGTGTATGATGACCCTCCATCACATTTGCCATCAATCTTCCTTATCAGTTATCTGAATGTGGCAAAGCTTTCTGTTGAAGTAAAATAGAAAAATTAAATAATAACAGCGACAACAATAATAACATTATTATTATCATTATTGTTATTATTATTATTATTATTATTATTATTATTATTATTATTATTATCATTATTGTTATTATTATTATTATCATTATTGTTATTATTGTTATTATTATTATTATTATTATTATCATTATTGTTATTATTATTATTATCATCATTATTATTATTATTATTATTATTATTATCATTATTATTATTATTATTATTATTATTATTATTATCATTATTGTTATTATTATTATCATTATTATTATTTTTATTATTATTATTATTATTATTATTATTATTATTATTATTATTATTATTATTATCATTATTATTATTATTTTTATTATCATTATTATTATATCATTATTATCATCATCGTCATCATAATCATTATCATCGCCATCATCATCGTCATCATCAACATTATTATTATTATTATTATTATTTGTTTTGTTGCTAGACTAATCAACATAGCAATGGTGATCTCCATGGTTACTATCAAAGTATGATTTGATTTGCTTATTTATTTATGTGAAGAACTATTTCACTGTACGCACGAACAGAAATGTAAGACAGATACATATAACACAACTACATGCATCAAATTTCAGAAAGACAGTGGCATATACACTACACAAGTGTGTTTGATTAAATTCTAGATTTTTTTTATGCAGTTTATATGTGAACGTATTCTATTAGACACTCTATATTACTTTTTAACCCGAGAAACAGTGTGGTGCTTTTGTTTAATGATGAAATAATTTGAAATTTGTTTATTTAAAGTTGGGACAATTTTATAAAACATCTTTGAAGGAATGCCAGCGCAAGTTTAGTGAGTTGAGGTTTGCGTCATTAATACACTGTACTAGTGTTACTTCTCTTTTAAGTAATATATCTCGAAGACACACCAGAGAATTGAATACAACTCAACAATGTTTATTTGTACTGAAGCAACTCTCAGTGCACGGAATACCAGCAGTTTATTCGCCAAACCATGTTGGCACAGTAGGTTTCATTTTATTTTACCTAATCATGACAAAGGTCGACATACAGTGGAATACTGTAGGGAAAAAGCAGTAACATCACAACATCTACTTACCTCCCCAACTAAATAAGAAAGAAATCAGATTACATTATTATTGTGCAGCACTCAGACTGGTTTTGTACCACATGTGATGGATAAATGATCCAACTGTACATTTTTGGTAATGGAAATAAGGAATTTTTCTGCTACAAATCTTATAATTATTTCGTTTCGTAGAACCAAAGTCGTTAAACTAAGAGAAAACGGCTATAGAATATCAAACTATTCTAGCACTATCTAAATGATTATTTCATGCTTTGTATTATATCCACTTTGTATTATATGCAACAACACATATGTATTATATAAACACACACACACACACACACCAAGACATCCACGCACACACCATACACACACTTACTGAGCGAAATGATAGTGCATCCTCCTATGAGAGGATGCACAATATCCCTCATTCAATTTTTGACTATCATAATAAAGGTAACGCAATCATAGCTATTTACCATGTATAAATCTCTCACAGTATGTATATAACTATACCTATATCTTTTATCTATCTATCTTTCTATCTCTCTATCTCTCTATCTATCTACCTGTCTGTCTGTGTGTATGTCTATATATAATATTATATATATGTATATATATATATATAAATTAGAGAAAAAAAAACACCTTTTATCAATTCAATAATGAAAAAATAAATTATTCCCTTTTTTTTCTAATTTATATATATATATATATTGTGAAATTTGAATTAGTATTTCTAAATTGAATTTTTCCCTGTAACTTTGGAATAATATTCCCTTATATTATTATTATATATTATTATTATTATTATTATTATTATTATTATTATTATTATTATTATTATTATTATTATATATATACATATATATATATATATCCGTAAATATAAGAGAGTTAACGTTAAAAAGGTTAACTCTAGTGCTAGAAATAGCTCCTCCGGTATAATCGATATATATATATTTTAATATATTGACTGCAGAAATATTAAACGAAGCGCATTTCTCAAAGTTTTAGTTTACCGTCTGTTCCAGGAATAGAACCTGTGTAGTTGTGATTATGAGCCGCACACTTTAAGCACCAGGCCATGTACCTACACACACACACACATACACACACACACACACACACACACACACACACACCACACACACACACAATACACACACACACACACACACACACACACAACACAACACACACACACACACACATTTACACATATCCATTTAGTGTTGACTATGGGCTGAATGAGTCATGAATATCATAACAGAACTTAATAATATTTTTATCATCTGGGTCTAGGCAGTCTCTTACCATGTTGGAGCTTCGCTTGCGTACTCATAGGGTCATATGGCAAGTTATGACAAAAATTATATATGCGAATGTATGCTCTTCGCCGAGCGACGATATTTTTCACCTATTGATATATATAATAATTAACTACCTCAGCTTTCTTTTCATACTGAAATATCGAATTTCTGAGAGCAAGGTCAAAGCTTTGACAACTTACATGTAATCAATAAAAAAATATATCATATATTGTGATTTATTTGACTGAAGTTATATTGCTATTAGAGATTCTTAAAAATACTGAATTTATCTTCAATGAAGCATTTCAAACTAATATGTGCCCATAAACAGCGTGACGTATTTCATTTATATATATTTTTTGTTTTTGCTAGGTTTTTTTATTGCCATTCTCTCAAATGAATTTCATTCGCGTTACATATTTTCTGTCATACTAAATTCAGGATCACTGTTCTCAGGAATTTCAGGAATATATCCAACTTAGGAAACCAACAGACTTCATTTACATTAGTCGTTCACTCGCATATATATATATATATATATATATATATATATATATATATATATATATATGCATACATATAAATGTGTGTTTGTGTGTGTATGTATATATATATATATATATATATATAACGGGAAAATGTATTGTAAAGAAACAAACGATATAATATTTACTGAGTATACTACTGGCCGGGAATCAGAATAGAATGTCCCTATTTATTCATCAGTATCAACCAAATGGTATTACCCAGTTTAGCACCGTACATACATACATTCATATATATATATATATATATATATATATATATATATATATATATATATATATATATATCGTGAGGTTGTGAGTTTGAATCCTGGACCAGGGTGCGAGTAGTGTTCTTGAGCAAGACACTTTATTTCACGTTGCTCCAGATCACTCAGCTGTAGAAATGAGTTGCGATATCACAGGTGAAAAGCTGTATCGACCCCTTGCCTTTCCCTTGATAACATTGGTGGCGTGGAGAGGAGAGGCTGGTATGCATGGGCGACTGCTGGTCGTCCATAAACAACCTTGCCCGGACATGTTCCCCGGAGAGTAACTTTCTAGGTGCAATCCCATGGTCAGTCCTGACCGAAAGGGGTCTCAGCAGTATATATATATATATATATATATATATATATATATATATAATATAATATATATATATATATATAGTCAATTCAAATAAACAATCAGTTCAAATGCGAGAATAGAATTACGGACAGGAGGACGTGCACAAGAAATGTATGAGCTTGACGCTCGATGAAGAGAGTTTGACGTTTCGAGCATAGCGCTTCGTCGGAAAGGGGAAAGGAGAAAGTCCAAAGAAGGAAAAGAAATCGCCAACAGTATATATATATATATATATATATGTGTGTGTGTGTGTGTGTGTGTGTGTGTGTGTGTGTGTGTGTGTGTTGTGTGTGTGTGTGTGTGTGTGTGTGTCAGAGAACAAAGTGTACGTACGCCGCTATATATATATAAAATCAAATACAAAATGGGACAAGAACGCAAAACATCCGGACAACTAGATGACACAAAAGGAAATAACAAAACATCCAGATAGACGATCGAAAAAAAACAAGGACGGGTCATTCGAAGCCTTTTATCTTCAGTCAAGAACCGGATCATCCTCGCAATTTCGGCTGATTAATCTTGAGATTGCTCCAATCTGGCCAGCCCCAAGGAAAATCTAAGCTAAATGCATTAGATTCCATGGAATAAAGCAACGAATTTTTACGAAACAAAGACGGAAAAAAGACGATGTTACACACAAAATACAATAAAAAAACAATAATAATAATAATAATAATAAGAAGAAGAAGAACAGGACATAACAACAGGCGTCTTTCGACTGGGGATGATCCGGTTCTTGACTGAAGATAAAAGGTTTCGAATGACCCGTCCGTGTTTTTTTTTGTATCGCGGTCTCAAAGCGATGAAAATATTTTGACAAATTAAATCTAACGGTTTTTGTGTGTTTCTTAAATGGCTTATAAACACCTTCCACGCCGCAATTGTTTTCGTTCCAGCACACGATCTCAGAACAGGTCACTTGCTATGCAAGTACATCTCCGTTATATATATATATATATATATGACATCTGTCATCCTATGTATTTGTTTGTGCTGGTAAGTCATAAAATTATGAGATGTTACACTGCCGTGAAGTTTATTCGAAGAGATGAACAATATTTGTTTTCAAACATAGCGGACAAGCGATATATGTCGAACCGTAACCTATTCTGGTGAGACAGTGCCTTAGATGATAGCACCATTCTTACGCGTTGTTATACTGAATATAGTTACTGTTTTTGAATTATGAGCACAACCTTTAAAATCTGACAGGAAGGACAGACCTTTTTATACAACATCTTTATCGATTTTCCATAAACTGTCCATTATATGCCTAGTTGTTCTTTATTTATTGTCTGCATGCATCCTTGTCTCTCTTTTTGCCCTTTCATTTACTCACGCACACGCAATCTCACACAGACATACA
>NC_042997.1:190397475-190407475 GCF_006345805.1 Octopus sinensis
TCTCATGATGGCGTCGTCGGGCGAGATGGAGGTGGTGGTATTAACAATGTAAATGTGTAAATGTAAATGAAATTAAAGAAATAACTATAGTATCAATGGCAGGCACAAACAGAACCCAAAACAACGGCAAACACTTGAACAAAAACCAATAACAAATGGCAAAAGAAAAGGAAAAAAGAAACTGAATAACAAATTGATTAATTTTCATTAGACACAAGACCAATTTATGCATGAAAATGATATGCATATTTATGTGTGCGTGTGTGGTGAATATAAATATATATATATATATATATATATATATATATATATATATGTGTTGTATGTATGTATGTAGTATATATATATATAATATATATATATATATACAGTAATGCCTCGATAAAGGAGTTAATTCGTTCCCAGAGAACGCTCGTAAAGCGAATACTCGTAAAGCCGATGTTTCGCAAAGCGGGTCCTCGTAAAGTGAGGTATTACTGTTTGTGTGTGTATATATATATATGGGTGTGTGTGTGTGTGTGTCCAACAAACATCGCTTGACAACCGTTGCTGATGTGTCTACATCTGGCAAAAATGATCAATAGAATAAGTACTAGACTTACAAAGAACAAGTCTTGGGGTCCATTTGCTCGAGTAAAGGCGGCGCTCCAGCATGGCCGCAGGCAAATGATTGAAACATTGAAAGAATAAAAGAATAATATATATATATATATATATATTATAAATATATATATATATATATATAATATATATATATAATATATATATATATTATATATATATATATATATTATATATATATATATATCGTATATAAATACATATATGCACACACACACACACACGCATTCACTATGAGGATATTTAAACCTCGTATAGGGATAGCTTTATTCAAGATACCCTGGTTTAATACAGTATATTTTGATGAGATATTTCTTGAATAAATATATAATAAAACATCAAATATTATTAAATTTGAAAATGGAGAGATTCAATGCATATGAATTAATAAATAAATTAACATTGCCTACAATTGTTTCACTTCATACAATTTAAATTACAAAACATGTAAGTTTGCATTTTGAGTATCCTTTGTGGATGATCTTCAGGGCAAAATGGATATTATAGAGTTTAGATTTTGATCAGTTGAAATACTGATATATATATATATATAATATAAGAGAACAAAGTGTACGTACGCCGCTCTGCACGCATTTTTTTTCTCTCTTTGTTTCTCTCCGTGTTTCTTTTCTGTGTATCTTTCTGTTGAAGAGCGTAGGCTCGAAACGTAAAAGCCTTGTTTAATTTCTATTCCTGAGCGCCATACTAATACAATTGTTTGTTTGTACTCCACCTGCCTTCGTCTTTTGTTTATTTTCATAAAGCTTCCCGTTATATATATATAGATAGATAGATACAAATGGGACAAGAACGCAAAACATCCAGATAGACGATACAAAAAACACGGACGGGTCATTCGAAGCCTTTAATCTTCAGTGAAGAAACGGATCATCCAGCCGAAATTGCGAGGATGATCCAGTTCTTGACTGAAGATTAATGACTTCGAGTGACTCGTCCGTGTTTTTTGTATCGTCTATCTGGATGTTTCGCGTTCTTGTCCTATGTGTATGTATATATATATATATATACATACAAATATCATCAAGGACTCTCCCGTCGTTAGACAATGCATGAGGAATCGGCAATTTCTTGCCGAACAACTGCACAGATAATTTGTTTCTGGCGATCAAATGTTTGTGTACACATAAGCTCACTCCCTCCATCAAATCGACATCACCTCTCCCGGTGCATTGTGTGCCACTTGTCAGATGACGAAATGATCGCAGAGCAACGTGAAATGAAGTGCTTCGCCCAAGAACACAACGCAACACCCGGTCTGGGAATCGAACCCACGATCACATGTGTGTGTGTGTGTGTGTATGTGTGTGTGTTTGTGACCGTATTAGCCAGGATATCAGATGTTATTATACATTGTTGGTCAGAGTGTGCTTCGCATTGTTTTAGATTTGGCTCAGGCGCGTAGGTCAACATAATTATTGAATGGAATGCAAGTCTGTCAATGGGTTACCCATTTACAGCTGAGTACAGTAGGGCAACGTGAAATGAAGTATTCCGCTCAAGAAAGTACGCACAGCCGGTCTGAGAGTCGAACCACGATCTCGAGGATGTGAGTGCGACAACCTCACCACTAAACCCCGTTCCTTTACATATACACGCGCGCGCGAGCATACACTACTTCTGCTCCATTCACTACTACCCTACTGCTTCTCCACTACTACCCTACTACTTCTACTGTCACTTGCTTCCTACTCCTCATAGGGGAGGCGCAATGGCCCAGTGGTTAGGGCAGCGGACTCGCGGTCATAGGATCGCGGTTTCGATTCCCAGACCGGGCGTTGTGAGTGTTTATTGAGCGAAAACACCTAAAAGCTCCACGAGGCTCCGGCAGGGGATGGTGGTGATCCCTGCCGTACTCCTTCACCACAACTTTCTCTCACTCTTACTTCCTGTTTCTATTGTACCTGTATTTCAAGGGGCCGGCCTTGTCACTCTCTGTGTCACGCTGAATATCCCTGAGAACTACGTTAAGGGTACACGTGTCTGTGGAGTGCTCAGCCACTTACACGTTAATTTCACGAGCAGGCTGTTCCGATGATTCGGATCAACCGGAACCCTCATCGTCGTAACCGACGGATTGCTTCCACTCCTCATAGAGTTTTTATCAATTTGTAGTCATGGACTGATAGATTCTTTTAATTTTGGTCAATTCCAACTTGTTTTATATAATAGCAAAGAAAAAGTAAAAAGAAGACTTGTGAATTACAACCAAGTACCGTGTTAACAAACCAATACTAACACCAAGCAATGACAACCAGAACGACTGACCTACATATATAAAAATATATTTATTATCCAGAAACACGGATTCTGACAACAACCTCGCCCTCGCCCCGCCCCCAAACAGATGCAGTGAAACCTTGTCAGTAGAAATTGCTGCAAAGAAAATTTTGACACCAAACTATGTCTAAGTGAAATTACCAGTCACTGTGTGTATTGAATGGCTAATATGTGCCTTCCACGTTCTATCAAGAAACTCGAACGAATATAAAAGTAACAGTCTTCGACGGATTTTCTTCCGTTTGCTCATCCAATACATACACGCGCGTAGAGTGGAGTTAAATAATTAAGCGACAGATATCGTTTTACTGGTTCTCGTCACTGAGATGGATACCCTGGTCACCGTGTTCTTGGTGGGAATAGACCTTTACATTTATACTAGTACGTGCTTTTCGAGCACGGAGTTATGTAATACTGAAGTAGTGACTCGGGTGTATTGCATTGTTTAATTAGACCAATCGGCTTACATCATAACGGAAAATGGCTTACAGAAGGATGCGGATACTAGAAGGCGGCGAGCTGGCAGAAACGTTAGCACGCCGGGCGAAATGCTTAGCGGCATTTCGTCTGCCGTTACGTTGTGAGTTCAAATTCCGCCGAGGTCGACTTTGCCTTTCATCCTTTCTGGGTCGATAAATTAAGTACCAGTTACGCACTGGGATCGATGTAATCTACTTAATACGTTTGTCTGTCCTTGCTTGTCTCCTCTGTGTTTAGCCCCTTGTGGGTAGTAAAAATAGGTATTTCGTCTGTCGCTATGTTCTGAGTTCAAATTCCGCCGAGGTCGACTTTGCCTTTCATCTTTCGGCGTCGAGTAAATAAGTACCAGTTACGCACTGGGATCGACGTAATCGGCTTAATCCGTTTGTCTGTCCTTGTCTGTCCCCTCTGGGCAGTAAGGAAATAAGGATGCTTACATTTTTCTGTGTTCACTTGTTGCTATATGGTGGATCGGATTCTTCACGCTAATCCATCCGGAGTTGATCGACCAATCAAAATGGACTGTCGCACATTTGCACTATACCCCAAAACTTTGGTAACACGTCGCGCCATGTGGCGTATCTCTTACTGTGAGTCTATGTGTTTGATTTGTTTGTTTGTTTGTTTATTTCTCTCTCTCCCATTCTCTCTGTCCCTAACTCTCTCTCTAGCTCTCTCTCTCTCTTTCTCCCTATTTTTCTCTGCTGTTGAGTGAAGTATACAACGGGAGAAAGAGAAAAAAATAATGATACAAATATGCAGGAAGCATGATAATGATGGTTTCGAAAATAAGGTGGAAACCGAAATCACGTTGCTACGGTTTCAGTCCCGCTGCGGAGCGCCTTGGCAAAGATACCTTCTACGACGGTCCCGAAGCAATCAATTCCATCTGCATCAATTTGGAAGACGAAAATTATATAGAAATCCGTCTTTTGTGCCTTCACGCGCGTATGAGTATGTGTGTGTGCGCGCGCGCGTGCATCTATCTATCTACCTATATATATATTTCAGTATAATATATGTATGTGTGTGTCCGTGTATGCGTTTGTCTCCACATCGCTTAACGACTAGTACTAGGTTGTTTACGTAGGGTCGTGATGTAACAAAAGAAAATACACTTAAAAAAATTAGGTGTTTCGCTCATAAACACACACATCGCCTGGTCTGAGACTCGAACCCACGATCCCTCGACTGCGAGTCTGCTGCTCTAACCTCTAGGCCATGTACCTGCACGGCCAAATTTATTGAGGTATTGAAAAATAAAATTTTTGTAGTGACATAACATCCCATTTCTTGTAATCTTATCAATCTTCCAGCTTGCTCTTAAATTAATAATTCGCGTTATAATAAATGTGATAATTTGCGTTATAATAAATGCACGAAGATTCGCGTTATAATAAATCTACGACGATTTCATCTCAATCGAAGGAGAGGAGCTTTCTCCGTCCGGGTTGCGGATCCGTGAGAATAAGCTGCCGGACGAGATAGTGAAAATGCCGACGACCGCTCGGTTCAAAGTCTCTCTTGACCAAAAAATGGCCTGAACTCTTTGTATGACCACCCTCCTTGTACATAACTCCCTGTCCCCCTACATGGCCTTGCTTTTGCTTTTTGAGCCAATAAAAATTGAATTGAATTGAATTAAAAATGTAAAATAGAGGTAAATTCTGAACAAAATGTAGCCATTTACTGTGTTTCTGTTCCAGGTTTCGATTATGTTCCATCAGTTGAGTCAATAATTATTTTGAGAAAAGTATTGACGTCAGACCAACGTTATCATTTTATTACGCTATAAATTTATGATGCTCAGTACTTATGGAAAAGATATCAGAAGCATTACCTTATATCTGGTCTGATGCGGAAGTAAAAAGTTTCCAGTTACGATTGTGGACTTGAAGAAATTTTACAGATTTTTTCTTTTGTGAAAAAATTAATTCAGATAACGTAACTTCGTATTTTTCTTTTTACCATTTCAAAGAAACTCGCTTGTTGTTAAAGAAAATATTATTTCAGTTTGATTCAAAGTTTTATTTTAAATAAACAACTGTCTCTTTGCAATAATGATGGCGATGGTGAACGATGGTGATGGTGTTGTTGATAACGATAATGAAATGAATAACGAAGCTAATTACTAGAGAAAGTAAAGACATAAACAAAAAACATAAATAAAACTTAATTGCACCTAAAAGAAAAATCAATCCTACAAAAGAAATTCATTAAGTGAGAAGACAGAAAAGAAGAAGAAAAAAGTGGAATAACATTAAACTAAAAATATAAGGCAAACTGTGAGTTTAAAAACATGAGTGGCTGAGAGAAGGAGGGAGGGAGGGACAGAGAGAGAGAGGGGGGGAGAAAGAGATCAAGATAGAGAGATAAACAGAGGGAGAGGTGATTAGATAAAGAAGATAGATACAAATTGTGTGAGAGTGAGGAGTGATAGATAGATAGATAGATGGATGGATGGATAGAAAGGGAAAGAGAAAGATAGAAGTATTTATTTGTTGTGTCATTTTTATGTTCTTGTTTCAGTTTGGTTTAAATATAATTTAAATAATTGGAAAAAAAATTATCGGAAACTGAAAAGAGCTACAAATATTAACAAAAGAATGTTTGCAGCACTTTTGTAAAATTATTTTAAAAAAATTTTCCTGAAAATAAAGCCAAAAAATAGCTATAAAGCAATAATGATTTCTGTTGATTAACCAAAAAAAAAAAAGAAAAAAAGAACAACTTCATGGAAGAAACTCTATAGACGGTGAAAAAAGAAAAGAAAAACAACTAAAAAAACACTAAGTATATTTGCACTCATTTTATCAATCAACTGTCGAAAGCTTCAAGGAAATATAGTCCTCAACGGAATTTCAATGTATTAGTGAGATATTAAAGTAGATATTACATAGCAGAGTATCTTACCGACACACTACCTTCTCTAGTAGTAACTGCACTAGCTTACAAATAAATAGTTATATTTGAATTGCTAAACAGCTACAGCTAAATGGCAAGCATAAATTGTTGGATTTTGGCTTAAATGAACTACGTAAACCAGACGGACGACAACCATGCTAAAAGCTATGTTGAGTTGCACCAACGAAACGTTGTACATACTGTAGCTCGACCTGCAAGAAATAACAATTAAATTTCCATGAAATCATATCGTACTGCCTTAAGAAATCAAGTGCAAATCAGATAATGTAGATGGACATTTAATTTGTTGTTTGGAAAGAAAATTTGTAAGTCGCCATTGCAGCCCCTTTGACAAACAGGGACTGACACGAGATTAAACTAGGTAACAACGACAATAATTACAAGAATATTGTAAAGCAGCTAATACAAGTTGCAATAAATGATTTTGTATATCTTTACTGAATCCGAGTAAGGCCGGGTTATCTTAAGCGACAGAAGGAAATATGGTGCCTTGTCCATTCAATAAGTAATATATTGTTATTTTCAGGCCAGAAATAAATAACTGACAGCATTAAAAGCTCGGTTCCAAGTTTAGCCCCACTGGGTTGCACCTTGGACAGATTTCTCCTACTATGGTCCTGGTCTGGGTTGACTAATGCCTTTTGAGTGAAACTGATAGAGGGAAAGTATGTGGGATCCTATATTATATATATATATATATATATATATATATATATTGGCCTGCTCGCTTAGGCAGCGGGGTGGCGTCATTTGAAGGTTAAAACAATCCGAAGCGCATTGTGACCAGCGATGTGTAGCAACATCTGATAGCCCGGTCGGTCACGGTGATCACGGTGATATATATATATATACACACATACAAGGAAAATGCCACTTGTATTTTAACACTATGCAAATATTCTTTAAAAAAACTTTCCTTTTAATTTTTCCAAAATTTAATTATTTTCCATACTTACAGTTGAAAAAGTCTCAATGACTGAAACCAATACTCAAAATGTTTTTCATAAAATTATTTTAGCATTTTCTACCTTGACTTTTTTTCCATATATATATATATGGAAGGTGTTGGAAAGTTTTTAGCTTTAGGTAAAAAAAAAAACAAAACAAAAACAAATATAGGAGAATCAGTTAATTCTCATTTTATTCTTCTCAGATTCACATACTTATTGCAACGGTCTTCACTTTTTCTAAGCCCAGTAAAAGAACACGGGAGGTTGGGTCTCCAAATGAGCCTTTCGCGAGACTCTTAAAGCCAGTAACTTTTCAGCAACCCCTCTTTTACACCTCCCACTCAAACACACACGTATATGTAAATTTATATGTATATATGTATGTATACATATGGATGTGTGATTGCATGTATGAGTGTCCTATCTGAGGATGTCTCCACCACCGTCCGAAAACTGGTGTTGGTTTGTTTACATCCAAGTAACTTAGAAAGTGTGGAAAAAACATAGTTAGAATAAGTGATTGACTTAAATACAGTAAGTGCTGGGGCCAATTTGTTTGACTAAACCAAGGGTCGGCGAATCGGACTACATTACCCCAAGTTGTGTAAATATGAAATTCTTTGGGGTAATGAGGACTCATTAGACATAAGCAAAATTATATTAAAAGACGTGTTCCTTGTTACGACAGACATTTTTCTTCTGGCAACACTACATTTGTTCAATGTAATGGACGTGTACATAAATTCATATAAGTAGATTCAATAAAATAGATTCAATAAACGTTTTGAATTCAAAGAATCTATGGTTTTCTTCCTTTCAAATTGAGGGGTTAACGTCGGCACAAATAAATATATTTTGGAGTAATTGGCTTAAAAATATTCCCCAACCTCTGGACTAAACCCTTCAAGGCGGCACCTCAGCATGGCCGTAATAAAATGATTGAAAAAGTAAAAGTTACAAGATAGAAAGGCACAAAGATACAAAGGTGCAAAAAAATCTGTGCCCAAGACCAACAGCACTAGACTATATTCACTTATATGTCTCAGTCCAATGACTGTGGCCATGCTGGAGCACCGCCATTGTAATCATCTTTCCACTTTCCACCTTTGTCGGAGCGGCTTCTGGTGAAGGATGGAGTTCGATGATACTGCCCTCTTTTGCGTTTCTTACTTAGATATCGGCTCATCCGGGATCTCGGCGAGCCAGAGGTCAAGTACACGTTTAAAAACGTCTACATCCATTCCATGGAAGCTCCTCAGATGCTTTGGCACACAGTTAAACAGCTGTGGTCCGTTGAAACCCAAGCTATTGCAGTACATCGTCCTTGCCCGAGATGAAGCAGTCGGCACAATGGGGGCAGCACAGTGACGTCCTGTTTGTGGTCTGGTATAGCTCTTTATTCCAAAGTTTGGTACCAGTCCTTCCAGTATCTTCCATACATATATATATATATATATATTATATATATATATATATATATCACTGCATACCTCTCCCGCCTTCATTCCAGGGAATAGGGTCGCAGCTCTTTCAACCTGTTCCAGTAACTCAATCGTTTCATTGATGCAACTTTCTTTGTGTAATGTCGTTGGACTGCTTCAAGCTCTGCTATCGTCCTTGTAGTATAAGGCGACCATATGCTTGTATGCACTCTGAACATGACTGAATAGTTCATCGGAGTAATGAAACAAACAACCGGACAGTGACATAGATGCAACGTCTTACTCCGAGAGATAGACTGAATTTTTCGAACGAAGCACCTGGCAATTTGATAGTTTAAATGAATCCACGAGAACACAATCGCTGGTTTGAAATAACAGTGATATAAAGACTGACAATGAAATCAGAATAAATTATATGATTACGAAACCATAAGGCAACAGCAACAGCAGCAATAACAACGACGTTAGCAATAAAACACGCGCGCACGCACACACACACACACACACACACACACACACACACACATACATACACACACACACACACACACACACACACACACACACACACACACACACACACACACACACACACACACACACACACAAGAGTTTTAAGTCATTTCAAAATGTTCGAACTTAGTTATATCAGGCACATGAATTGAATACAGAACAGCCATATCTATAGATACCAGCACTTTCAAGAAAGGCGGTGACCTGTCAGAAACGTTAGCACGCCGGGCGAAATGCTTAGCGGTATTTCGTCTGCGTTACGTTCTGAGTTCAAATTAATCTGTTTGTCTGTCATTGCTTGTCCTCTCTGTGTTTAGCCCTTATGGGTAGTAAAGAAATAGGTATTTCGCCTGTCTAGTGGAGGCCCATGGAGGTTTGGATAATTCACCTTTCGAAACATGGGTGGTTCGTTCAACATCCTTAAACAATCCTTATTCAGCGACCTTTTGAGCGGGATGGACTACTCGACCAGAAGAAAATTCTAACTGGGCCCCACCTGCAAGGTCATGCGCTGATTATCTTGATATGAGGTCACCATGTCGCGCACATATGGTTGTGATGCATGTGCCTGGTGTACCCCTATCAGACGGGTATTCATGATATTCGTATGTTTGTACCCCAGTGTCACTTTGCTGGCATGCACTGCTCTCTCACTCAATAATAATAATAATAATAATAATAGTAATAATAATTTCAAATTTTGGCACAAGGTCTGCATTTCCAGTCGGTGAGAGCTAGTCGATTACATCGATTCCAATACTTGTCTGGTAT
>NC_042997.1:190412475-190414975 GCF_006345805.1 Octopus sinensis
AGAAATATTCAAGGTTGGCATCTAATATTCAATGGAAAATAAACAAGATTTTTTTTCAGGATAATAAGCGTTAAAGGGAATGTTCAGAGTACGAAAAACTACGCCAAGTTTCAAAATGTTAAGAGATAAAAATGTCTACAGAACTTATTTTGAAATGTACCTTCGTCTATATAGGTAAATCTGTAAATGGTTTTATCGACATGGTTGTGTATCAGTCCATTTGTGCCAGTTACAAATGGAATCATATTCCCTTTGCTTAAATGACATATAATGATTTGATTCAACGTTTAGGTGGGTGTAATTACTTTGCTTTTCAATTCTCTTCTCTACAACATTATGCCAATTTGGCTAGTTGTGCTATGTCTGTAATTAATACGCTATTGTCATATTTGTTGTGGAGAATTATACCATGATTAGTATTTGTAATATGGCCGTCTGCCTATATACTGAAAAAATTCCATACTGTTTTCACACTGCCATTTTCTAAGTGAGGTCAAGGGCTCATTTGCACGCCAGGGAGGTGGGCCTTTTTTTTAAAAGCTAATTGGTTCGACAAACACAGAAAGAAGAGTTTTGCTGCTTTATTTTGTCTCCAGTTATATTTTCTAGGAGGTACTGTGAGACTTTCTAATAAAATGCAGGGTAGTTTCCAATGGAACGCTTGACACGGGCTTTATTTATCGTCCATATTACATGATTTCTGGATATTGGTTTCAGTATATCAGTGTTGTTCTGCCGCGCTATTCGTGTAGAACGTCAGCATGTAAGCCGTATACACACACACACCACACACACACACACACACACACACACACACACACACACACATGCGTATGTAAATATATGTATGTGTTCTTTTATTCTTTTATGCGTTCAGCCCAAAAACTCTACCCATGATGGGCACCGCCTGCATTAACACGTTTCCAATGGCCATTCTTATGTAATTGACCTCTGGTGAAGGGGTAGCTCGATATCGCCGCCCTCATTTGAGTTTCTTGCCGAGATATAGGCTGATCTGGGACATTGGACACAAATAGCCGTGGCCTTTGAATCCCAACAACATGTATATATATGTATATATGTATATATATATATATATATGTTGTATTTCGGGATGGTCAAAATTTTTGCCAAATAAATACACACACAATATAACGCATGTTTTTATTTGCAAAAAAAGACCATCCCGAAATACATCGGTTTCAACACACGATTTCTCATCAGGAACCTGGCAACACAAATTAAGATATGTGTATATATATATATATATATATATAATTCTTTGTCTGTCTGTTCCTTATGCATTCTCAAACGGCTCGACCAAATCAAATCAAATTTTACAAGGTAATTGTACCAAACCCCACGAGTGTCAGCATTTAATTTTTATTTGGATTAATGCAATATAACATTGGCACTGGTTCGGTTTTATGTGTCAAAAGTGAAAGGATAACATCTATATTGTAATACAATATAATAGTTTCACTTTTATTGTTTCACTTTTAATTCTGATGTGATAAGCCTATTATATTGTTTCACTTTTATTCCTCCACTTTTAATTCTAATATGATAACACCAGGATCAGCTTATTTCTATTTTATTTGAAATAAATGAATTATTTATATTCTAATGTGAACAACATTACGCATCGGTAACTTTCAGTCTTTATGGCCACCACAGCGGAATGGTGTGTCAGTGTATATGTTGATTGACATAACGATGGCTGGAGATGAAACTCTTGACAAAAAACAATGAGGTGGCAGGTCCAAAGTGTATAAAAATACACATTTACCGTCCAATTACCAGTTAATAATTATCGCAATATTGCAATGCGGCAAGGTTTTTATAATTATATTTACCCTTAAATTAGCATTTAATTCTCCAGAAACAAGTATAAAGCAAGGAAGATTCTAGAAAACCGGAGGCGAGAGTTTGAAAAGAGAAGGGAGATGAGACTTTCCCAAGATCAGCAAAGGCTTGGTGCAGCACGTCAGATAGAGTCTCAAGATAGAAAGGAGATGAGAATTTCTTAATATCAGGAAAAGCATGCTGCAACACGTCGGATGAAATCTCAATACAGTAGGGAGATGAATATTGGAATGCTGTAGCTCGGCAGACGGAGTCTCAAAAGGGAAGGCTGATGATACTTTCCCAAGATCAGCAAATACATGCTGCAGCACTTAATGCTGCATCATTAAGACAACGTTTCAATGATCAAACAGAGGTCCAATAGAATAGTTCTCAGAAACAGACTACGTACAAATTTGTTCTTCACAACTCCAGGAGCTGCTTTCAGATATGATCCATCCCATTCTTATAAAAATGATTTTGTCCAAATTGGTGTGCTATACTCAAATTGTCGTTACTGCAAAGCTTTAATTTTTCCAAATGAAACTAATGGCATGCGCTGCTCAGGCGGTAAGGTAAGATTACCAGCACTATCAGCTCCTCTTCAACCTCTTATGGATCTTCTGGAAGGTAGATTCATCCAGTCAAAGGATTA
>NC_042997.1:190417475-190424918 GCF_006345805.1 Octopus sinensis
TTGTAGACATAACATCTCCACGAGAGAGAACAATGTCCGCGTTAATGCATATATGATACATATTGCTCACGAAAGTTAAAAATAATAATAATAACAATAATAATAAAAAAAAAACGAACGAAATATATCTTTTCTATTTCGACTCGTCATAACACTCGACTGAAATGCCATGGTACCGTGCTACTAGTTCTGCTAGTAGTGATGGTTGCCATGGTAACGTAGTGCCCTGTAACTCTGATGAGTGACGTAGTTTTGAGAATTGCAGCACTAGCGTTTTCTCGCTAGATATTTATTCGATCAGTAGTACCAAGTCTTAAAGTATAGTAACAAAACTAGTGAGTAGAAATAGAGTTTTCAATCCAAATTTTTGCTTGGAAGTTAAACTGACGCCTACACGATTAGTTTTCTTTGTCAGCGATATCTATTGAATTTAGCTGACATTGAGTATGTGCGCACGTGTGTTTGTATGTATTTATGTTTGATTCTATATATGTGTGTATTTAATGTTTGATTTTGTATGTGTGTGCATGTTTGTAAGCGTGTGTGTGTGCGAGGGGAATATAAGGAAAAAAAAATTTTTTTTTGAGAAATTTCAATTTTGAATGTGGAAAAATAAAAATTAAGGGTTTCAATTTTTTTTTCTTTGTTGGAAGTTATAAGGGTAACATAAAAATGCAATATAGCAAAGTATTTTAAAGCGTCTATATTGATACACACACACACACACACACACACACACACACACACGCAAATATGATACACATTCACACATGTGCACAGGCAGAGACGCATGCACATGCGTTTACATATCTACATACACGCTCGAGCGCGCACACACACACGCGCACACATGTAAGCGAAAGTGTGTGCGTGTCTGTGTGTGTGATAGGGAAAGAAAGTATGCTACAAAAAAGGAAACGTGTGTGTGTGTATGTGTATGCATGTGTGTGTGCAGATACATGCATACACACATACACATATACTGATACAGTGTGTGTGTGCATGTGTGTATATATATATATAAATAGATAGATATAGATATAAATGTATATATATATATATATGTGTGTGTGTGGTGTGTGTGTGTGCGTTTATGCATGCAAATATACACACACATATACATACACACGCAAGAGCACACACACATACACACTTTGAAGTCACTGTGTCCATTTTCTTTATAAAATAAATTTTAAATTCAGTTACATGTATTGATTTCTTTCCCAAGTCACATTCAACATGCATGTGTATATGTATATGTATGATAGTTATAGACACACACACACAAACGCACGCACATTTATACATATATATTCATAAACTTTAATCAAATGCATATATATATGTGTGTGTGTACAAATATTGATATACAGATAGATACATAGAGATAAACGGGGGGGGGGAGAAAGAGAGCGAGAGAGCGAAAGAAAAAGAAGAAGAAGAAAGAGTCAGAGAGATATGCATTGATGAAAGATCCATCGATCATTAAATGGGTCAATATATAATATAAAATTTATGATTAGATATAGGGTAGAATATGTTTTACTGAGTTGATAGACAGACTGTTAAATGGATGTGCAGACAGAAGGATGACATTGATAACACAGATGAGTGGAAGTATCCAAAATTAATGATGGAATATGAAAAAGAAACTTCACTGAGCTCAAACTAGGCATCTTTGATGATATTCGATCAAATACGATCCAAACGTGACCATAATGCGTATGTGGAGGTGTTCGACAATGACTGTCACTGCCGCATTCTTCGCTGCCGACGCATTGATCGGGTTCCTACAGCCGGTCTTCGTCATCACCTGAATCTCCGGCCTCATCCCTTCGGTGCTTCTACAACGGCGCTTAATGTGGTTTGGTAATGCGGCCCGGTGTCCAGAGGGTGAGCTGATTCGCGATGTCCTCCTCCCACCTCCACTGCCCAGCTGGCGCAAACGCAAGGGTGGGCAGCTGAAGACCTGGGCAACGACCATAAAGGAGAACCTCTCCGAACTCTCAGGTCCGCAGGTGGTCGATCTGCGCAGATGGAACGGCGAATGGCTCGCTATCTCGTGACCTCGCACAGGATCGTCGAGCGTGGGCCGCCATGTTTCGTGATGCCGTTAGGAACAGAGAAGCCGGCTCAACCCGCCTTGGGTGAACTCCGTCACAAGTATTTAGAGAATGCGCGGACTAATACTACGCGCCTTCACTGGTCAGTTAAGGTGAGACAGTGTCACGTGACAACTTGCTGGCGCTGCCTGCTGGAGCCAAGCGGCAGGTATTTAAAGGGTAAAGTTTGACAAGTCAGTCAGTCACCGGCTGATACTCGCTGACGATACATCGAAGAGGCAAGGGAACAGAAGAAAGAAGAAAGAAGATATGCACCCAACACCAGAGCTGATGGCACCTCCGAAAGGGGGGTGCCCTCCACGTCAAAAAGGTTGAGGAGTAGGGGCCGAAACCGGACGTGGTTCCTCCTGATGTCTTGAGCTAACTGGATCCTATAAAGGAGCTGTTGTGGTAGCAGACCACGAAACACGGTTGTAATTCCTCCTCAGTATAATGCGTATATTTACAATTTTGAGTGTTGTGTATTTTGGATTAACTTATTCAAAATCTCTTCCTTAATTCAGTTGTAAGTTTTTGGTAAGTTGATTGCAGTTTCCAGCATGTCGAGCGAGGAATTTTGGGCTGTACTTGTTGGCTCCTGTAGAAAAGATCGATTTAGTATTATGAATAAAAATTTAAAAAATTATTACTGCATTACTAAGTTACTGATTGCTGTTGAAAACAATCAATAAATCAATCAATTATTTAATCGATTGATCAGTATAATGACGCACGCACTCAGACAAGAACCCACAAACACAACCAACACGCCCGTACATACACACACACTTATGTGTGTGTGTGTGTGCATGGATGCGAGTCTGTGTGCACGCCTGTATGTGTGTGCTTGTGTGTTGGTGTGTATGTGTGTGTCTCGCTTATACTGAGCTAATATTAAATACCTCAGGAGAGTTAAATGCAAGATGACATATCATTATGAAATACAGTTTACAGGATCGAAAAAAAGAAAAAAAACTGAACAATTACGACGATTTGAAGTGGGAAATACGAAGGCTGAGGTCAATGAAGAGAGTAGACGTGATATCAATAGGAATTGGCGAACTTGGAAGTATCAGCACTGCACTACCAACATGGCTCAAAAAGACTGGCACAAATGTAAAGGTAGAACACCTACGAAAATCAGCATTGCTCGGAACTGCAAGAATTCTGCACAGGGTTCTTGAGGCATATCCAATAAACAAGTGTCACCTTAGTCTGCTGGCTGTGGACAGGCGACACAACCCATCATATCCAGCAAAATAAGCTGTGAGTTTTCATCAAGTAATAATAATAATAATTTATAATAATAACAATGATGATGATAATAATAATAATAATAACAACAACCACTATAATGATAATGATGATATTGCCTTAAGGATATATATATATATATATAGAAAGAGAGCTATAGATAGATAGATATGTGTATGTTGGGATCACTAGTATTTTATCTCCCCTTCTTCCTAGCTCTCCTGTCCAACTATCTTTGTCCAAGCAGTCGCCATGATTGACCGCTAAATCCACAAGTATTTTTAATAATTCATTCTCTGTTTATTTCATCGTGTTCCTTTCTTTTGAAGAGCGCAGGCTCGAAATGTAAAAGACTGTCTCACCTTCCTGAGCGTCAAATTAATACACCTGCTTGTTGTTTATACACCTGTCTTCGTCTTTTGTTTTTCTGCAAATTTCAACTATATATACAAACATACATACATACACACGCACACACACACACAAATACACACACATACACATGTATATACATACATACACATATATATATACATATATATATGTATATACATACATGTATATATATATACATATATATATGTATATACATACATACATATATATATATATATATATATACACACACACACTTCGTTTTGGGATTTGGTTTGCATGATTATGTGAGTTCGTGTGTTGAAGCATATTTTGTTGTGTCTGGGGAGAGTCGTTCTCTGTTAGTGCCTTGTTATTTAGCACACTCACTGGTAAAGTTTCCACTCATTTACTTATTTATTTTACCTAAAGCTTTCGTTGCATCTTGGAAACATTTCAATAGTCGTTGACTTTGTCCGTTATCCGAGCTACTTTCTTTTTGTTTATTTGTGCGCATGTGTGTAGGTCAGCGAGTGTGCGCATGCACATCTATGTATGAGTGCACATACACATGTATGTATGTATGTATGTATGTATGTATGTATGTATGTATGTATGCATATATGTATGTATGTCTATTCATGCGTGTAAGCGTGTGTCTGTATGTATGTGTGCGTATGTATGTGGCTTTTCAACGATCTTAATGTTGAGTTTGGTCTCCTTCAGAGCTTTCCTAAATCTACTAGCTAGATCTTCATGGGCTATGGTCTTTACAGATATCACTCCTTGATATTTGTCGGTTTTGTACCACGAGTTCACCCCGTTTGCTTTGTCACAACCTCTCTGTATTCTATTCCAGTCTTTACTTCTATATCTAGGGCAGGTACCACTGATTTCATTACATATAATGTTATCTAACTTCTTTCTAGCATCCCTGTATACTCGAACCCTATCTTTCTGATCATGTCCAGAGAATTGCATGCGGTGCATGAAGTTCGGTACATTTTCTTCGTTTCATAGGGTTTGCATAGTGGGGACACGCTATTCTTCACCCTAACGAAGTCTGCTATCAGTATGTTAATTTTTATGTTGTGTGACAAAGCTGAGTTCTTGTGAACAAAATATTTCGAAGTTATGGGTTTCATGTAATAGGAGTGGAGGAGCTGCACTTTGTTGTACACAGCCTCTAACCAAAGTTCAGTAACAAGGACGGGTAGTCTATTGTTGGGGTGCCTAGTGGGGTAACCTATAGTTATCTTGATACTTTGCAGTTAGCTACTTGTGGATGCTCTCCATTACGTTCCTCTCGTTTTTTATATTACTGTTACTAGAGTTGGTCTTAACTAGGATATTAATGTCGTCTACATAACTACTGTAAAGTAAAAGAGTTATGGACTGTTCTTCTAAGGATTGTTTAAGTTTTCTGTCCCACCAGGTCATAAAGAGCCCGGTCACATCTCCAGCTACACCGACACCAATGGCTACACCTTGAACCTGCATGTATAGTTTCTTGTTAAACTTTACTATGTGGTTCTTCAAGATGGTTCTTACGCCAGCCCCTGTTGCATGTGCAATCATTCATTTCACCTGATTGCTGTTCTCAGGGTCTTGGGTGGGTACGGTCCAGCCACGTCAGCGCGCTGCAGTGTTTTCCTTTGCCGCTGAGGCGATGGTGGGTGGTCTTCCTCTCTGTGACCTGGTAGAGCAGTATCTACTGATGTCATGGTCGTCTAAATAGTCACGGTCATAGCTTAGTCTAAGGAAGAGGCCCAGTTCCCCCGTGTTTACTTCACGGAATTCAACTTCACTTTCACAAATTATCTCAATGCATTTCCTTAGCAAAATCTATGTCTGTGGAGGTGCAATGACCCAGTGGTTAGGGCAGCGGACTCGCGGTCGGAGGATCGCGGTCAAGGATCGCGGTTTCGATTCCCAAACCGGGCGTTGTGTATGTTTATTGAGCGAAAAAACCTAAAGCTCCACGTGGCTCCGGCAGGGTGTGGTGGCGACCCCTGTTCTATTCTTTCACCCCAACTTTCTTTCAATCTTTCTTCCTGTTTCTTGAGTAACGCTGCGATGGACTGGCGTCCCGTCCAGCTGGGGGGAACACATACGCCACAGAAACCGGGAAATCGGGCCCATGAGCCTGGCTAGGCTTGAAAAGGGTGCATGAATAGATAAATAAATAATCTATATCTATGAAGGCGGTGAGCTGGAAGAAACGTTAGCACGCCGGGCGAAATGCGTAGCCGTATTTCGTCTGCCGCTACGTTCTGGGTTCAAATTCCGCCGAGGTCGACTTTGCCTTTCATCCTTTCGGGGTCGATAAATCAAGTACCAGTTACGCACTGGAGTCGATATAATCGACTTAATCTGTTTGTCTGTCCTTGTTTGACCTCTCTGTGTTTAGCCCCTTGTGGGTAGTAAAGAAATATATATCTATAGAAGGGTAGAATGAAATTACGTCCATACTACCCACTACACAATCTGTGAGGTCGTAATACCTGCGAGAGGAAGTAGGACAGTCTATAATTGCTGGAGATATTCGCTCCGCAAAATATATACATGTGGTTTAATTCCGTCATTTTTCTTTCTTACACACTTACATTGATGGTGATGGAAATCTCAGAAATGCGACAGAATGAACCTTCAGCTTAGAATAAACGAAAACACAGACGTACAGACACGATTAGGTACATTCATATATACATACCTACGTAAATACATAGAAAGCTATTTAGGTATGCGGTAGAGTTTTCAAGATGAAATTTATTTTAAGATGCTCTGGAAATAAAGCATTTGTAGATAAAGCATCTATGTAAACCTTGAAATATGAAAGTCAACACACCAAACGCGTTCAGTACGCTTCTGATTTGGGGACACGTTATCGCTATGGCTAGAGTTACTTCCACTGAAGTGTGTGTGTGTGTGTGTGTGTGTGTGTTGTGTGTGTGTGTCTTTGTGTCTGTGTGAGTACCTCAAAACTAATTGACAACAGGTTTTGATGTGTTGATATCTATATATAATATATATATATATATATATATATATATATATATATATATATATATATATTTTGTATATTTGCTATCATTACGGTTTGCAGCCGTTATCTCAACGCGTATTTCTAATCGCTATATTTTTTTTACTACTTCTGAAGAGATTCATTTTATAATGATCTTAATTTAATAGATTAATTATCTAAATTTTACTGAATCGAAACAGCTGTCAGCGATATAATTAATAAATAATATTTTATTAATTACCTCTCCATTTTCTAATTAATTTTTATATATATAACTATATGAACTACGGTTTATATAGTTACTTTATAATTGAACTTTCTTCGGATTGGTAACTAACCAGTATTTTCATTGGATTTTATCATCCCTTAGTTAAATTTATAACCTTTATTTGCTTATGTATATCTATATATATATATATATTCACTTAATATATGCATAAGTACATACATAAAAAAAAGACCAAAGATTTTTCTTAAGCCATAGGTTCATAAGGCTTGTTTCTTGGATTTTGTGTCGTGTATACATATAAAATGCTGGAGAAGACGCCAGTCCATCGCAGGATTGCTCGCTTTTGCTAAATGAGTGGACTTGAACAACGTGAATGAAGTGTTTTCCTCGAAAACGCAACGCAACACCTGAACTAGGAATCGGAACCACAATCTTATAATGAATGCAATGCTCTAAACCCTAAGATACGCGCCTCTACT
>NC_042997.1:190425018-190467518 GCF_006345805.1 Octopus sinensis
GCTGAACCCTAATTATAATTATACTCATAATTATAGAATTTTTGTATAAGTTTACCAAAATGGTTCTTTTAACATACCAAACTACTTGGTAAAATTATTAATTTTTAATTAATTAATTAATTTTAACCCTTATCATTTTGGATAAATTGATAGATAGATAGATAGATAGATAGATAGATAGATAGATAGATAGATAGATAGATAGATACATACATACATACATACATACATACATACATAATACACACATACATACATACATACATACATACATACATACACACATGCATACATACATACATACATACATACATACATACATACATACATGCATGCATGCATGCATAAACTGATAGAGAGAGAAATAGAATATTTTTCTCATTTCTGTAAAGTTGGGAACCCCATTAAATAGTTTAGCTTATCGTACCGACCCCTGACAAAATACTGTACCAGAACATTTTGCCGAACCCCGAAGTTACGGCGTTGCAAACAAAGTGACACTGTTTCTGAAGTAGTAGATAACAAATAAAAACAATTGCAATACAATACGCAGATACCCGCACGTATGTACATGCATTTGTGCATGTATATATGTATGGTCTATCTTTTACTCTTTTACGAGTACGTAAACAAAGCAACACCGACCGTCAAGCATGACGTAAGGACAAAGACAGATATATATATATAATATATAACTATATATATATAAAATATACACCACACACATAATTTACATATACATATACACACATATATAAATACTATGGGTTTCTTTTAGTTTCCGTCTACAAAATCCACTCACACGACTTTCATCATTCCGAGGCTATAGTAGAAGACATTTGCCCGAAGTACCACTGAGTGGGACTGAAACCGGAATCATGTAGTTGGGAAGTTTAAATAAGTACCAGTTACGCACTGGGATCGATATAATCGACTAAATCCGTTTGTCTGTCCTTGTTTGTCCTCTCTGTGTTTAGCCCCTTGTGGGTAGTAAAGAAATAGGTATTTCGTCTACCGTTACGTTCTGAGTTCAAATTCCGCCGAGGTCGACTTTGCCTTTCATTCTTTCGGGGTCGATAAATTAAGTACCAGTTACGCACTGGTGTCGATGTAATCAACTTAATGTCTTTGTCTGTCCTCTCTATGTGGGCAATAAAGAAATAAGAAATATTAGCACGCCGGGCAAAATGCTTACCAGTATTACGTCTGCCGTTACATTCTGAGTTCAAATTGCGCCGAGGTCGACTTTGCCTTTCATTCTTTCGGGGGCGATAAATTAAGTACCAATTGCGTACTGGGGTCGATCTAATCGACAGGCTCCCTCCACAAAAATTTCGAACCTTGTGCCCAGAGTAGAAAAGAATATTATTACCTGCTGAAAGGCGGTGAGCTAGCACAAGCATTGGCAAACCGGACTAAATGCTTCCCCCATTTTCGTCCATGTTTATATCCTGAGTCCAAATTAGGCTGAAGGCGACTCTAAAAGGGTAAAGACCCCCTTCGGTCATGAATGACCATGGGATTGCACCTAGAAAGTTACCCTCCTAGACACAAGTGTTATCCAAGGGAAAGACAAAGGTCGATACAGCTTGGCACCAGTGACGTCGCCACTCATTTCTACAGCTGAGTGAACTGGAGCAACGTGATATAAAGTGCCTTGCTCGAGAACACAAGACGCAGCCCGGTCCGGGATTCGAGCTCACAACCTCACGATCGTAAGCTCGACGCTCTAACCACTGAGCCATGCGCCTTCAAAGGTGACTCTGCCTTTCATCATTTCGGGGTCGTGAAATAAACATCACTTAAGCACTGGGGTCGATGTAATCGACTTAACCCTCCCCCGAAATTTCTGCCTTTTTGCCAAAATTTCAAATAAGTCTCCACCCACGGATCTCTTTGATTCTTACGCTAATCTACTGGGCATTCAAAGCCATTCAATGTTTTAAAAATCTTCTCGTATTTTGGTAATTTATTATTATTAAGAATTGAAAGGAGGCGAGCTGGCAGAATCCTTAGCAAGCCGGTCTAAATGCTTCCCAGCATGTTGTCCGCGTTTATTCTCTGGGTTCAGATTACGCCGAAGTCGACTTGCCCTTTCATTTCGGTGTCGATAAAATTAGAATTAGTTAAACAATGGGATCGATGTAATCGATTTTAAATCAAGAATATTTTAAATCACGAATATTAGATTTTGAACGTGGCGAGCTGGTAGAATCGTTAACAAGCCGGACTAAATGCTTCCCAGCATTTCGTTCGTGTTTACTTTGTGTGTTTACATTCCGCGCAGGTCGACTTTGCCTTTCGGGGGCCTGTCGATTTCGGGGACGATAAAGGGGGTCCGGTGTAATCGACTTACCCATTCCCCAAACTTGCTGGCATTTGGGCAAAATTTCAAATCGATATTGGTTTCAAATTTTGATACACAAAGCCAGCAATTTCTGGGGAAAGGGGTAGGTCGATTTCATTGGCCCCAGTGCTCAACTGCTACCTATTTTATCGCCTCCGAAAGAATGAAAGGGAAAGTCGACTTCGGCGGAATTTGAACTCACAATGTGAAGACAGGCGAAAGGCCATTAAGAATTTTGTCCGACGCGGCAACGATTCTGCTGGTTCACCGCCTTCAACACCTAATGGTATTGAAGTGAAATTTCGTTGCACATTGAGCTGGCAGAATCGTTACAGCATCAGGCGAAATACTTAGTGGCATTTCGTCTGTCTTCGTGTTCTGAGTTCAAATTCCGACTAGGTGAACTTTTGGGGTCGATAAAATAAGTACCAGTTGAACACTGGTGGTCGATGTAATCGTCTTACACCTCGCCCGAAATTTCTGACTTTGTGCCAAAATTTGAAATCAATATTATTAGGTGTCGTATAAAAAATATTTAATATTTAATATTAAAATATTTAATATAGTAGAATTATAATCGATATATTGTGCGATATATTTTAACAAAAATATTTTATAGGGACCTTATGGGTCATATGTAACTCGGTTGAGAAACAAAAATTTATAGCATCATCTGCCGTGAGGTCTTTGTCTCCATCTGCCTGACTGTTTATGCATGTACGTATCTATATATATGTGTGGATGTAAGTGGGTATATGTGTATGTATGTAACTATATGCCAATCTATCTATCAATACATGTATCAATGTTCTTTTATTCTTTTATTTGTTTCTGTCATTTGACTGCCGCCATGCTGGAGTACTACCTTGAAGGGTTTTAGTCAAACAAATGGCTCTCAAGACATTTTCTTAAAGTCTAGTACTTATTCCATCGTTCTCTTTATCCGAACAGCTAGGTCATACGGACGGAAACACACCAACGTTTGTCAAACGGTGATGAAGTACAAGCACTGATACAAAGACTCACACACATGAATATATATATATATATATAAATCAAGAATATATATATAACACTGTATACAAACGAGAGAATTGTGAAATAAGAAAATAAGATTCAGATCGTTGCGGGTGTGTGGAGAAAAAGCAGATGCATATAACTACATAAATTATAAATAAATATAACAAATAATATGTATACATTATATATATATGAAAGAAGGTTTGAAAATGCAATTTTAAAAGATGTTGTTAACAACAAACAAGATGAGGACAAATATCCATCAAATGAAAATAATGTAAATAATGTACATAATTCTTCATCTCTTAAATATAGAACTGTAAGCAGAACCATTGATACCGAAATTCATCTGATGGGTGAAAATATGTTTCACCACCAAACAGCATTAGCCGACGACAACTGAAAGTGATAAAACCCATTAGATAGGAAACTAGACAATTGTCCGGAATCAAATAATGAAAATATTTGAGATATATGTTCTGAGGAGACTTAGCGTGTGGCCCTGGTGTGTTTGAGCAAGGGCAAAGAGGTACAAATGGGAACAGAAAAAGATAAAAGGCGAAAGCACTAAATGGGGCAGCAAAGGTCTAAATCTCGGAGTAGAAAATAATTGGAATATAATTTAATTTAATAGTGGTCCGTAGGAATCTAAACTATATAAGTTATACAGGTGTGGCTAAAATAATATATATATATATATATATAATATATATATATATAATATATATATTATATATATATATATATATAACATATATAAGAAATAAAATGAAATATATGGGCGGAGTAAAACTTAATGGTACGTAGGTATGTATATATATATGTACATATACATATACATATATATATATATATAATCACTCAGAACCAGACACACATACACACACACACACACACAGTAATCCCTCGATTATCGGGCGAGTTGCGTTCCCAACATCCCCTCCTCGTGATAGGTGAAGTGAAGTAGAAACAGTACTGTACTGTATATTTTTGTATTATTTTTATAATTTGTATATATAAATTTCATTATAAATGCAAAACATCACGGAGGTATCGACGTAAGGTTAAATAACCGCGATAGGCGAACCGCAATATCGCCAGAGATTACTATATGTGTGTGTGTGTACAATTGCAACGTGGAAGGTGTTTATAAGCCATTTAAGAAACACACAAAACCGTTAGATTCACTTCAACATTTAAATATAAATTGGCAAAATATTTAAATTTAATTTGTCAAAATATTTTCGTCGCTTTGAGACCGCGACCTCTTCACTGACAAAACTTCGAGATGCAGCACGAATTTTTTGTCAGTGAACAGATCGCGGTCTCAAAGCAACGAAACTATTTTGACAGATTAAATTTAAATGTTGAAGTGAATCTAATGGTTTTGTGTGTTTCTTAAATGGCTTATAAACACCTTCCACGCTGAAATTGTTTTTGTTCCAGCACACGACCTCAGATCAAGTCACTCGCTATGCAAGTACATCTCCGTAATATATATATATATATATATATATATATATATATATATTATATATGATAATATAATATGATATAATATAATAATATAATTAATATAAATAATATATATTCTTTTAGTTTGTTACTTGTTTCAGCCATTAGACTGTGGCCATGCTGAAGCAATGCTTTTAGTCAAACAGATCGACCCCGGTACTTATTCATTGTAAGCTAGTACTTATTCTATTCGTCTCTTTAGCCGAACCTCTAAGTTTGGAGGATACAAACATACTACCATCGGTTGTGAAGCGATGATGGGGGGGGGGACAAAAAAAGGCACAAACACACACACACATGTATATATATACGGCGGATTTCTTTTAGTTTCCGTCTTCCAACTCCACTCATATGGCTTTCGTCGGCTGCCCCAAGGTGCCACGCAGTGGGACTGAACCCAGAACCATCGGGTTGGTAAGCAAGCCACTTACGACACAGCCACTCATATATATATATATATTACTATATATATATATATATATCTAATAGATATATATATATATATATATATATATATATATATATTATATATATATATATATATATATATATAATCATATATTAATATATATATATATATATATATATAATTTCAACAATTGAGGGTAAAATTAATTAATTAATCAATTTCACCAAGTGTTCAGTATGCAAAGGGACCATTTAAGGCGAATTCAAATTATTACATTATATAAAAGGGCTTAGTAAAATAAATTACTTTGCCGCATACTGAACTCATTAGAAATAGCAGCTAAAAAAACATTTATAAAACTATTTCTAATACTTAAAGAAAACCTCTCTCATATAGTGTTTGCTCAATTCAACTCACGGAAGTATGGGGGGTAGAGACATTAAAAAATCAGATGCAAAGGTTATTTGAGAACGTATATATATTTATATATATATATATATATATATATATATGTGTGTGTGTGTGGTGTGTGTGTGTGTGTGGTGTGTGTGTGTGTGTGTGTGTGTGCGTGCGTGTGTGTGTGTAACCAAATGCGTAGAGCGTTACTTTAGCGTGTTCACTTGTCTGCATATGTGTGTATCTATAAATCTATCAAAGAGTCATTTTCTTTTTCTGCCTTATAATTTAACACACTCGCCGTTAAAATTTCCACTAAATAAAAAATTAGAAATAAGTGGAAATTTTACCGGTGACTGTGTCAGGAAATAATAGCACAAAAAGAAAATGACTCTTCCCAGATACAACAGAATATGCTTCAACACACGAACTCACATAAAGAATCTTGCAAACCAAATCCCCAAACGAAATTATATATATATAACTTACAGGGAAAAATTAGATTTAGGATTAAATCCAATTTTATAGTATAAATATATTATATTATATTATATTGAATTAGAGATAAAACCACTATTAGGCAAATCAAACAGTGAAAAACATAAGCCAATACACAAAATTAATTAAAAAATATAAAAGTTAAAAATAAAAAATTATTTAAATAATTTAAACTTATAAATTTTATATATATATATACAAATATATATATATGTATGTATGTATATTTTTATATCTATATATTATTTTATTTATTAATTTTTTTGTTGTTTTTTTATTTTTTTGGGGTTTTTTTATATATCAAAAGTATTAAATATACATAATATACACATACATACATACATATTTATACACATATATCCGAACAGTATATCTCTTTGTATAACTCTATCTCCCTCTTCATTGTTTTCCCGTCATCTTTCTCTCTTTCCCTCTCTCTCTCTCCCTCTCATTTTGTCACTGTCTCCCTCTCTCCCTGACTCTCTCTCTCACTCACCCTCTCTCCCTCTCTCTCACTCACCCTATCTCCCTCTCTCTCACTCACCCTCTCTCCCTCTCTCTCACTCCTCTGTATTTTAAAATAAATCAATGCATTACTCTAGATGTTTAT
Source organism: Octopus sinensis (assembly GCF_006345805.1). Taxonomy (NCBI): domain Eukaryota; kingdom Metazoa; phylum Mollusca; class Cephalopoda; order Octopoda; family Octopodidae; genus Octopus; species Octopus sinensis. The sequence continues at coordinate 190,431,814 of NC_042997.1, forward strand.
ATACGTGGGTATGTATCAATGGAACATCAGTCGGTCGATAGATCTATCTGTTATAAAATGTTCTCTTTCTATCGTTCCATCAATCTATATTGTCCGTGTATCATTATATCTGTATTGTTGTCCATCCTCTGTGTTTTTCAGATTTTACGTTTTATATACGTGTACGTTTCTGGCCATGTATGTGTGTATATATAGAGAGAGGGGGGGAGGGGGAAGGGAGAGATATACATATAGATAGATATATACATACATATTATTTTATGTAGAAACATACAAACTGGGACAAGAACGTAAAACATTTAGAAGACGATACAAAAAACACGGACGGGACATTCGAAGCCTTCAATCTTCAGTCAAGAACCGGATCATCGTAGCAATTTCGGCTGATTAATCTTGAGATCGCTCCGATCCGACCAGCCCCAAGGAAAAACTAATCTACGAGCATTAGATTTCTTGGAAGAAGGATCGAATGTATACGAAACAGGGACAGAAAAACGGACGATGCCACACGAATATAAAATACAAAAAACAAAAATGGTAAAAGCAAGACAAAAATAGCGGGTGTCTTACGACTAATAAACAGTACAACAAGTTTAGCTGGCGTATTTTGAAAAAATGCCTTTATCGGCAGACGAAGACAACAGATGTTCTCACGGCGGTGGTCGAAGCCCACAAGGCTGATTTTGACCAGCGGTCACGTGACAGAAGAAAGAGAAAAGAAAGGAGGCAAAGGAAACAAAGAGAGAGAGAAAGAGGGATACATAGATACATACATACATACATACATACATGCATACATGCATACATATGCATATACATATATATATGTTTGTACACACAGACGCGCGCGCACACACACATACACACATATATATATATATATAAATAGTGAGAGAGAAAGAGAGAGATAACGATATATATATATATATATATATATATATATGCATACAGAGATAAACAGACGGGATAAAAAGACAGACAGACAAACAGACAGATATATAGATAGATAAATAGATAGATAGGCAGATTGATAGATAGATAGATAGATAGATAGATAGATAGATAGATAGATAGATAGATAGATAGATAGGTAGATAGATAGATAGATAGATAGATAGATAGATAGATAGATAGACAGATAGATAGAAGGCAGATAGATAGATAGATAGATAGATAGATAGATAGATAGATAGATAGATAGATAGATAGATATGTATGTTTGCACTCGGTATATATGTGTGCATATAGGTAGATAGGTAGTTAAGCACGTATGTATTTATGTACCTATGGATGTTTTTTTCATGATTATATATATATTTAACTCTAAGGAATTAATTTTGCAGAATGCTTAGCGGCATTTTGTCCAATTTCACCTTCTGAGTCAAATTCCACCGGGATGGGCTTGGCTTTCCTAATTTCGAAGTCGATAAAATATATGTACCAGTTAAGTCTAGGGGACGATGTAATCGACTTACCCTTCCCGAAATTTCTGGCCTTGTGCCAAATTTTGAAATATACATAGGTGTATTTAAATGTACTGTACCTATCGAGTTCTTTATCATGTATAGATAAATTAGATTTTAATGTACATCTATATCTATATATTAGTTAGATATCCACGCATAGATATCTCTCTAACTATTTAGACCTGTCCGTGTGGTTAAAAATTTTGCTTTTCAAATACGTATCATGGTTTAAATCCCCGCAAGCGGTACAGTGTCAAGTGTCAGGATCGAAGCCAATTAACACCTTGTGAGTAAAATTTGGTCAATGGAAAATATGTTGATATTCGTCGTGTATGTGTATATGTATGTATAAATATATATATGAATGGAACCAAACCGCAATGGAGGCCATTAAAACGTTCGGACAGATAGACGATACAGAGGCAGACAAGAGAAACAACAATTAGAAGGACAGGTGAAAAAAAAAAAGGCGGGTCATTCTTGGCTTTCTTTCATCAGTCAAGTCCCAGAAGTCACGACCATTTTGAGCAGTTATACTTGAGATTGTTCGATCTGGTTGACCCCCAAAAAGTCTAAGCTAAAAGCATTAGACCCCTTTGTAAGAAAGTTAGCGAATGTGTACGGCAATAAAACAAATAAAAAATCGGAGAATATGGTACACAATTACGAATGAATGTATGTATAAATATGTGTGTGTGTGTGTGTATACACTTATATGGACATATATACACTTAGATAATTATGTAGAAGCCTTTCCATGCCTCCCTCAACTCCACTTTGTCACCCTGAGCCCATCCTTGTTTTTTAGTACCATTCCTTTCGACCTACAGCGAGCCAGCCCTCTCTTGGATATGTTGAACCTTTTCATTTCCCCAGCCGCTTGCGTCAATTTCGACAGATTATAAATCTCGAAGTCATTTCTTAGATACTGTCTGATCGCTTTGCAGAGAACGGAATACCCGAAGTGATCTTTCATGCTCCGCTCCATATTTTCCGTGTCTCTAGCATTTTTTTCGTCTCCTCCGAGATTCTTCCGTCAGGGTCTCCCTGGCTTGAAGTTTTTCATTTCCATATGCAGCTTTTAATTTTTAAGGTCAGCAAGCTGTAGTCTTCATCGGGCTTTTCATGCTTACTCTAAATTTCCCCCTTGATAGCTCCCTGCAACTATTTCCCAACAAAGGCCTTGGTGCGTTGCTTCTTCATTGAGATATGCAGAGCCTTTTTCTCTTTTATTTCATTGATCATGATCTTCTCCCGTAGCAAATGATAATCATTGCCTGTGCTAAATGGCGCTGCTACTGAGAAGATCTGCAATATGCAGTTGATAATCTGTTGCACCAAGTCAATAATCTGTATATCGTGATGTTGGATTGCTTCGAGTTCTGTTGTTAGACGCTTTTCGGTGATCACATGAAGCATAATGCAGGCGACTAAGAATAAATGTCCTCCACATGAGAAGCATAGTATCCTTTTTCTTTGTTCTGAATGATCTCAGAATACAACGCGCCACTGGCCTGCACAGTAGTAACGTGCAATCCCAAACCCTGGTTCTCTGTATTCCATTTGTAATGTTTGTGGGCCAATAGTGAGTAGAGTGCTTGAAACCCTCCAACATCGAACTGCATGTTATTTTCGCCAGCCCACAGTACATTGAATTTAGGTTTTATGGCACTTTTAGAGTGTCATCACGGCTGCAATACTTTTCTATCATCAGCATAGCTGGTGACAGTGACTTACATTAAGACCTGCGGGCATATCGGACACAGTTACTACAAACTGAAGAGACGCGGTACGTCGATATGACGTGATCTGGCAGTTGCTGTCTGCCAACAATGTAAATACGTTAAGGCGGCGAGCTGGCAAAACCGTTAGCACGCCGGGCGAAATGCTTAGGAGTATTTCGTCTGCCGTTACGTTCTGAGTTCAAATTCCGCCGAGTTCGACTTTGCCCTGCATCCTTTCGGGGCCGATAAAGTAAGTACCAGTTACGCACTGGGGTCGATGTAATCGACTTAATCCGTTCGTCTATCCTTGTTTGTCCCCTCTGTGTTTAGCCCCTTGCGGGCAATAAAGGAATAACAATGTAAATACGTTTGTTTTTATGCACCATGCTTCCATACGAGAGGACGTCTCAAGGCGAATGTCGCAGTATTCGTCGTTCTAACAAAACATCCACATTAATTTAGATATAAAGATAGTTTTAAGTATTAATACTACCTCTGTCGCTGATAATTACTTTTATAAATAAACCTGCTCATCATTTGTGAAATCAGTGTCTGGAAAGTCACTAAAATTCTATATATCAATGAAAGTGATATTTGGCTGATATGTAGCAAGCTGAATTCCATCGCTGAAAAGACCCATTACACAGAAATCACATGATCTGGTAGTTCTGGGGCCCATATCAGACGGTTGTTATATGCCAATGGCATAAACGTGTGCTTTTATTAACCATGAGCCTATATGAGAGATCCTCGTATAGATGAATAGCGTACGATTCGGTGTTATAACAAAACATTCACGTTAAGTTGGATGTAAAGATTGCCTTTTGATATATATGTATATATGTATGTGTGTGAGAGAGAGTGTGTGTGTATGTGTACAGTCACAGAGAGTGAATAAAAATACATCCACACTCACACACATATATATACACGAGTGTGTGTATGTACGTATGTATATTTGCATGCATGTATATATGTATAAATGCAGACATACACAGGGACACTTACACACATATACAATAGAAGAAGAAGAAGAAGAAGAAGAAGGAGAAGGAGGAGAAGAAGGTGGAGGAGGAGGAGGAGAAGAAGAAGAAGAAGAAGAAGAAGAAGAAGAAGAAGAAGAAGAAGAAAGAAGAAGAAGAAGAAGAAGATACTCCTGCTTTCTTCTACTCTCGGATATACTCACTGTAAATTATGTATGTCTTATCTTTTACTTTCTTTTTTCAGTAGGCTGCGACCATGCTGGGGCACCGCCTTAAAGCTTGCGGGGACTTTATCAAACAAACAAACAGACACTGGTCGATGAAATCAACTTACAAGGCTCTGGTCGAATTATAAAAGATATAAACATATCCCGAAATGTGCGTTTGTATATATATATATATATATATATATATATATATATATGTCTGTGTGTGTGTATGTATGTAAAATTCCGTCTCGTGAGGTAATATAATAGTTATGTACTATAAGTGCTCTGGGTTGGTTTGTCACTAATACTCCGTTGTGTACTGTAACTGAAACAAATCTGGTTTTGAAGCTGCCTATACAAGATGGCTGCTAGTGTCAGCTCATTGAGAAAAGAAAGAACGAACAACATTTAGAAAGAAAGAACGAACAAGCAAAGCATGTATTTAATTTGTAATTCAAGCATAATTTCAGAGTAGTTATACAAGAAAAAGAATTAAGAAATAAAGCGTAAAGTTTCTTACATCTGTTCCTAAAACAGCTGAACATATGGGTAATATGTCATTAGGAAAAGATTTGCGCGTACCGTAAATCTTCGAGTATAGTCCGCCCTTGAGTATAATATGCAGGGGATTGTTAGGGGGCTGTACCTCTGAGAAACCTAAACCTTGTGTATAATACGCACCCCTTCTCTAACTTGAGTCGTGCGTAATTATACCAGCAGTACCTAGTCGAACAAACACTTCCGTGCATGCGTAATACAATAATGGCGATGTTCTTAACTGTTATATGGGAATGTAAATATGTTTGCAAATTGTTTTTGTTACATGTTATTCTGTTTTCTGAATACTTTAATTTTAATAACGTTGCTTACTGCAAGTTATGGATGATTCTTTTATTACTTCATTGCTTTCAGGCTTAGCTTAATGTATTTTCGCGCCCGACATCACAAAATGCGTCTGCATAAACATTACCGGACAGCAAATAGAGACTCAGACATTGCTTAGAAAATATTTTTCATGTTTAACCTCGTATATAGTACACACTAAGGATTTTGACCTTCAAATTTATGGGGGGAAAATGCGGATTATACTGGAGGATTTACGGTAAGCCAACTTCTCTTCGAAAATGGAACTAGTAAATACTATTATCTTTTATCAAGGGTACTCCTTGATTCTTCAACAAGTGCGAGCTGCTATGACATAGTTGGCTTACGTGGAAATGTTTGCTTAGTGACATATGTTTCGCATGCTCGGCTACTCTAGAAACAGCTGTAAGAGTTTTTACGTGTTATTTCTTAATGCCGTACTTACTATAATTACTCTGGAATTATATTTGAATTTTAAAGTAAATGCTCTGAAGTGATATCACGTTTTGCTAGCTCCTAATATGTGTGTGTGTTTGTGTGTGTGCATATATATATACATACACACATACATATATATATAATCATGTGTGTGTGTGTATACATTAATGTATGCATATATATATGTGTGTGTGTATATATATATATGCATGTGTGCGTATGTGTATGGATTAACGTATGCATGTGTGTATTTATGTGGGTGTATACATACACGCACCCATAGTTGCATACGTATAGATACAAGAAGTTACATAATATGTTTATATACATGTGTGTATGGGTGTATGCGTGAGTGAGTACATACACTCACACATAAACACACTATCTATATGTGTGTGTGAGTATGTGTGTGTGTGTGTGTGTGTGTGTGTGTGTGTGTGTGTGTGTGTGTGTGTACATACAGTTGTGTAGCATTTCAAGATGGAAAGGAAACAAATGCTTCTTTGGTCTTCATTGATGCATTTTTCTTTCTGTAGTTTCAGATCAGAGCTGTGGCCATGCTGATGCACCGCCATTTTGCAACACTGTTATTACTGAGAGCCTCCTCTAATATGTGACACTAGTTGAAGAATGGAGTTTGATATAGCTACCCTCGTTTGCACCTCTTGCCGTGATGTAGGTTCATCTGGGACTCTCGACAGGAAAAGTTCCAGTTTTGATTTTAAAAAGCCTACATCTACTTTGTTCAGGTTCCTCAGACTCTTTGGGAGAATATTAAAAAGCTGTGGGTCCTTGAAACCCAGGCTGTTGCATTCTCTGTTTCTGAAACGCGATGGCGTTGTTGAGATCTTTGGCTCCATGCAGTGTCGTCCGTTCTGGCATAAGATAATATTTCATTTCATTATTGATAACAGAGTCTCATCTATTTGGCAAAATGTTGATCCTTTAGGCGTAAAATTATTTAGAATTGCTTGCAAAGAATCATCCAATATTACTTTTAACCTCTTGACATTTAATAAAATATTTTCCAGCAAATAATGTTGCAACGATCTGAAAAAGTGACAGTCAAATGAAGCAAAGTTAGAAGAATAAAGAGGTTGAAGCAAAACTGTCACAATTAGTGCCATAATATTTTCCTGAGAGATTTGGATGATGTGTGGTCGTGTATTATTGTGTAAGACCAACACTCCTTTAGAACTAACCGATAGTGGATGCTTTTCTACATTCCCAAATGGTGACAAAACTTCTCCACATTCACTGTTTCACTTTGGCTTGACAGTTCATGGTAGTGAACGCTATTTATATGTCACTAATCACGGAGCATAACATTTTTAAGTGTAGTAATGATTTGAAGATGGACTGTCATATTTCATTGGGTGCTAACCATTGAAGCTTGCGTTGGATATGATTATAGAGAGACTATTTTTAATCACATATGATGATTCTACTCAGGATCGGTAGCAAGTCTTCTCTTGAGGACAACACTTTGATTAAGCTAAGAAAGCAGTCAGATGATGAGGAATGGACCCATTAACCAAGTTTAGACTCGTCTTAATCCATGAAAGTGTTTTACAATCGAAGTATGACTTGTATTCGACTGTTTTGCTAATTTTCGAGCAGTTTGCTTTGGATTTTCCTCAAATGCGAACGTCAGAAACTCATTATGCGCATAAAACCTGGTCGTCCTGATCAAAGGAAATATGAGGGAAAAACTTACCAAGTGAAACTGGCCAAACCGTGTTTCCTTCTCCGAACTTTTAAAACTTCATTTCCATGGGATGAATATTTCTTCTTGCTTCAATTACTGAAGAGGCCCTTTTGAATTCGCACAACAAGCATTGAATTCGAACAGTAAACATTGAATTCGAACAGTAAGCATTGAATTCGCACAGTAAGCATTGAATTCAAGCAGCAAGCATTGAATTCAAGCAGCAAGCATTGAATTCGCACAGCAAGCATTAATAGGGCTGCCAAAGAAGTGCTCAAATATAAATGAGACTAAGATAAAGAAGCATTGATTATAGAAAAGCCATTAAATATGGGTCAACGACATTACATACAAAACCACCCCTCAAACATTTAATCATATATAAAAATCACCATGGTTTTCAAAGAAGGTAAAACTATATAATCGAATAAAATACAAATAGAACAGCCTATCAAAAAGTTAAATATACACGACTAAAAATTCATAAACTACCAAAAAAACTAATAGACAAATATAAAATAAATAAAGATAAAAATAAAAGAAAATAAATGTCCACCGACTAAAATAAGTTTTAGCGGACGATTAAAATATTTAAAAAATATTTAATATTTGAAAAAAAGTCATACTTCCCTCACACAAGTACGTCCAAAATTCATAAGTAAACAGACTTCCACAGGTCAAATTCACATACATCTTAAAAAATTTGGACTGGTCCGTTGATAGGTTTTTCTTTTAAATTATATAATCTTTTCATGAAAAGTATAAGCGTTTCATAAAAAAAAGTTTTGATCTTTGGGTGTGTCCTGTTTCCTGTTTATCCTGATGAGGGGGCCATCGCCGTGATGCACTTTAGTGTAAATGAACTGTGGTGGTGAGCTCCCAAAATAGCCATAGATATTTGTGAATGTTGAATTTGACCTGTGGAATCTGTTTATTATGAACATTTGGACGTACTTGTGCGATGGGAGTAAACGACTTTTTCCAGACGTATGTGAATTTGACCTGTGGAAATCTGTTTACTTATGAATTTTGGACGTACTTGTGTGAGGGAAGTATAAGACTTCTTCAAATATTAAAAAACAAAATTTAATATTTTAATTTATGGTCGGTGGACATTTATTTTATCTTTACTTTATTTTTATTTTTATTTATTTTATATTTGTCTATTAGGATTTTTGGTAGTTTATGAATTATTAGTCGTGTATATTTAACTGTTTGATAGGTCGTTCTATTTGTATTTTATTCGATTATATATTTTTACCTTCTGTGATTTTATGTATATGTATTATTTTTATGTGTTTGAAACTATGGTGATTTTTATAGATTATTAAATGTTTGAGGGGTGGTTTTGTATGTAAAGTCGTTGCCCCAAATTTAATGTTTGTTCTATAACCAACGCTTCTTTATATATATATATATATATATATAATATATATATATATATATATAAATGTATGTATATATATATATATATGTATGTATGTATGTATATATATGTATATATGTATATGAGAAGGTTTGGAGATGATGTACAGGTATTATATATTAGAAGAAATAAGGTGCTCAGAAATCTGGATGGTTTTATATTTACAGATATTTATTAATATGTCAAATGTTTTTATAAAACATATATTAGCGCTTGCGTCCACTCTAGTGGAGTCGTCAGTTTGAACTTTTTCAGGAATTTTGTCTCTTTTTATAGTATTATTGTGTAAGGGTGGAGAGAGATATAAGATAGTACAAAAGGGTGAGGAATGGGGAGAAAGTGAGAGAGAGTGCGTGTGCGTGTATGTGGAGTCTTCGAATCAGCTTTCTCCTTCCTGGATTTGAGAAGCCGAATTATGCAAGATTGATATTTAGGCAGTGTGTTACATATCCCAGAGCCTGAATAATTACAGGTATAAACCTGAACTTATAGTCTGGATAGACTAACTGCAGATTTCTCATTAATTCAGCGTAGGTATTTTCTTCTTAACTGATCTTTAGCTTTATATTAACATCTGCTGGGCAGCTAATTTCCACAACTCTACACAGTTTCTCTTCTCCATCCCAAAGTATTATATCAAGTCTGTTGGGCTTAAAATTTATTCATGTTTTCACTGGGACATTCCAGCAGTACACCTTTTTATTAGTTACGGCTTCAGTCATACTGTAGGTTCGTATTTCTTTGTCCTCGGGGTTATCCTTCGAAAGGAGTTCATTGTATAATGTCCTAACTACAACACTATGTCTCATCAGTAGTTTATAGCGATATGTATGTATTTATTTATGTATGTATATTATTATGTAGTGGGAGTAAAAAAACAACTTCATAATTAACTTAGTACACTGTTACGTATATCAGAAAACAGGTTCCTCCAAAGGAATATATAAATATTCCAAATCATGCAACTGGTCACCATTCGAAGTTAAATGACTGTATAATGATCTTATTCATCCTGTAAATCCATTTATATATCAATGAAACAATTATTACATATTACGGAGATGTACTTGCATAGCAAGTGACCTGATCTGAGATCGTGTGCTGGAACGAAAACAATTGCAACGTGGAAGGTGTTTATAAGCCATTTGGAATTTTGTCAGTGAACAGGTCGCGGTCTAAAAGCGACAAAAATATTTTGACAAATTAAATTTAAATGTTGAAGTGAATCTAAAATTATTACATATTACGCGATATATCGTGTAGTAAAGAAATATTAATGGACAACTAAAAACACCACTATACACGTCTCAACAACGTGGATATTTATTCAACAATGAGTAATGACAAAATAATTTACATAACTTCACACTACTGCATAACCGAACCATTCAACCAGGCGATATACGTCCTTCCGTTGGCGAAATAACTTTTAAATATTATTATATTAAAGGCAAGTTTCAGAGTAAATACAAACGTCCCAAAAGGCGGACGAGATAGTTAGGCTTACAACCAGCCACAATGTCCCATTTGCAAAGGCAACAAAACTGACGAAAGCAACTACTACAAAAGAGTGACTATATAACACTATCGCTGTCCAGATGGTAAATTCTAGATCCATTATTTATTGAGTGGCCGCTTCTGTAATGTATATTTCAATTGCCATTGCGAAAATCTTGAAGACTGTCCCCCTAGCAACTAATGATAAAATAATTCGCATTAATTTATTGATAAAAACGCAACATTGTTTCAAATATAACGCTAAAAATGTTCTGTTTGCTTTATGCAATTATACAAAGACGTGTACAAATGTATCGTCACTCACATTCACATACCAATTTTTTAAAATGCACACCAAGGGTAAATATAATTTTAAAATCTATTACACATGCACACAAATCAATATACAAATAAAATACAGACCCTACATACAGACCCATGCACATTTTCAAGAATTAAAAAAGACACATACTCGGTGCACATCATTAACTTTGGACACTTCTAAACCTTGATATATATATAATGTATGTGTATGTGTGTGTATTCATACGGGTGTGTATGCCTATCTGCGTGGGTGTGTATGTAGGTTTGTATTTTATTTGTATATTGATTTGTGTGCATGTGTAATATATATATGTGTGTGTATTTGTGTGTGTGCGGAGAATTCACAAAAAACAGCAAAAGACGAAGACAGGTGGTGTAGACAACAAATAGATATATTAGTATAACGCTCGGGAAGTGAAAAAATCTTTAACGTTTCGAGCCTACGCTCTTCCACAGAAAGGACAAGGAGAGAAAATAATACATATATATATATATATATATATATACATACATACATTATACACGATGCAAATAACGATTATTTTTATCAGTTGGCAGATATAGGCACTGGCCAAAAATCAATTTGTGTCCACATACATACTCATATGAGCAGAAACATATATATGCATATATATACGCAAACAAATGTGAGCAAACACACGGAAAATCACCGTTAGCTTTAAATCCATTCTTTATAAAATTCAAGACAAAACACGATTTTCAAAATTACGATAACATGAGAAAAATACAATACAATACAATTTTTAAAAGCATGAGGGGGAAGCAGAAGAGAAATCGGATATAGACATTAATTATAAAACAAGTGGTTAGAAACTACTGATAAATAGAGTGATTGGGGAAAATTTGATGTGTTAATACACTAGGGTATACTAATATGAGTTAGAACCACATGGGTGTCGACTGAAACAAATATCTTCTAAGTTGACGGTCAAAAGTAAATACAGAGCGGCAATAGCGGAGATTCAAAAGAATGAAATCGGTTAAAAGGTTATGAGGATACGAGTACTATCGAAGTTCATCGTTCGTATGTAAACACAGCGAAGTATTCTCCAGGAATTACCAATCATAGGTAATATAATAATCATTAAGTAGGTAAATTTTGGCAATACAAAAAATAATTAAAGTAGAGAGTAGAAAAGAATAAATTACTGTAAGGCATCACTCCAGTAAAACTCATAATAATAAGAAGATAAGATACAAGGCTAGAAACCATTGTTGCTTGGTTTTAAATGTAAACACCGGATAGTAGTATGCACCTTTCAAATTTTAGAAGTAAAGCACTGAAATACTGGGAGACCGCTGGAGAGGAAGAAATTTGGCCTGAGATGTTAAAAGACTTAAATAGATTAGGTATTCTTTGGATGACTCGTATATGCCAGATGGTTTAGACTTCTGGAAAGGCACTAAATCAATGGAAATCTGGGCTTATAATCTCAAATTTTTAAGAGACATACAAGAGAGATTTCTCTAATAATAGAGGAATCCTCCTTGTTGAGTATTTCCGGTAAAATCTATGCTAGCTGCCTGGAAAAGACAAAATTGTCGAAGATTACGGAAGGACAATATAGCTCTCATCTTTGACACACTACAACCGTCTAGATGGCCTAGTGGTTAGAGCAGCGGACTGGCGGTTGAGGGATCGCGGGCTCGAGTCTCTGACCGGGCATGTGTGTGTTTATGAGTGAAACACCTAACATCCACGCGGCTCCGGCAGAAGGTTTTGACGAACTTTCGCCACAATTTCTCTCACTCTTTCCACCTGCATCTTGCAGCTCACCGGCGACGGACCGGCGTCCCGTCCAGGTGGGGAACCTATACGCCAATAAACCAGGAAACCGGCCCTTATGAGCTATGCATGGCTCGAGAAGGAACAAACAAAAACAATAGATTCATTAATACAAGAAAATGTGTAAGTTTGAAATGGAAAATCGACCCCAGTGAGATCTCAAAGAAGTACATTGCAAAAAAAAAAAAAATAGACCTAATTTCTATTTTAATCTCAATATAAGACATTTAAGGTCGGGGCAGTAAAACCTTTTCCTCTTCCTCTTTTTCAAGAAATAAAAAAAGACACATACTTGGTACACATCAGTAACTTTGGACACTTCTAAACCTCGATTTCTTTCTTGATGCTCTAAACCCAATTTCTTTAAAATAGAAAAATAAAAATCAATCTATATTTCGAAAATGCTACAAAATGTAACGGAGAAAAAGAAAATGACAAAAGGAGAAGTGAAAGACATAATGGGAAGGAAAAAAAAGTTAATAAGTAAATAAAACTAACAAATAAATAAATAAATAAATGAATAAATAAAACACAGATCGTATCAATAATGGATGACAACCAGTGAACTAAAACTACGAATTTAATAAAATGAAACACACAGACACATATATATGTATTTATGTATGTTTGTATGCATATACACATGCACACATATATACATATGTATCTGTGTGTATATATATTATATATATATATTATATATATATATATATACATATATATATATATATTATATATATATTATATATATATATATAATATATATATATATACATATATATATAGAGAGAGAGAAGGAGAGAGAGAGGGGGCTGACAGACAGATAGACATAGATAGATAGATAGATAGATGTAGATATATGTGTGTGTGTGTATATATATATATATATATATATATATATATTATATATATATATATATGTATGTATATACACATGTATACATTCATAAATACATACATAAATACATACATATGTGCTGTGTGTGTGTTCGTGTGGGTGTGTATAAAGGAAATTGATAGAAAATAGATAAAAGAAACAATACAGGTAATGACAAATGAGTGAAATTTATTAAAAACAAAACAAAAGATGCGTTGCAAAGAAACATAAAAGAAAAAAATAAGAATGGAAATAGAAATACCATAAAAATGGAATGGAGAGATGAAAACGAAAATGAAACGAAACACGAGGAACGAACAAATGAAAAAAGCAAGTGAAGGAAAGTAAACGAAAAACTTATAATATATATATACATATATATTTATATATTTATTTATTTATTTATTTATTTATTTAAATAAAGAAATGAGAGAAGATACAATAAAAATTTGTTGAAATTGAAAGAAAATTCTAGATTAATGTTGTAAAGAAAAAATATTGCTGTGTAAAATACATATATACACTTATAGAAATATATGATAAATAATGTGCAGATTAGATGTGTATATATGCGTATATATGTAAGTGATTATATACACTTTTCCCTATAAAGAAATATAGATACATATATACATACATGAATACATATGTATATATGTGTCTGTGTCTGTATATATGCATGTGCGTGCATTGTATGGTGTATATGTGTGTATGTCTGTGTATATATTCAGTTGTTCTTGTTCTTAAGTAGACTGATCGGTGACTAAATGCTGCCCTTTTTCTATGCTTGGATTTCATAGATAATAAGAAGGGATGGCACCCGGCAGAAAATAAAATGATTACAAGCATGAGAACTTAAGGATCCCATATGCAGGTGATGAGATTGGTGGCACTAGGATTACCAATTGCAACGGAACTCTTGTATAGAAGTAACCAAAACGTTTAATTCTATATTCGTCCAGTCAATAACCGAAGTCCAAGAGAGATAGAACAGTTTATCAAAAAATTTCTGGTGCAAAAACACTATGGCAATATTTAAATTTATATTCATGTTTATTTGTTTATTGGTGTATGTATGTATGTACGTATGTATATATGTATGTATGTATGTATGTATGTATGTATGTATGTATGTATGTATGTATGTATGTATGTATGTATGTATAAAGGTATGTGTGTGTGTATGTGTGTGGAGACGCGTGGCTTAGTGGTTAGGGTGTCAGCATCATGATCGTAAGATTGTGGTTTCGATTCCTGGGCCGTGCGACACGTTGTGTTCTTGAGCAAAATACTTCATTTCACGTTGCCCCAGTCCACTCAGCTGGCAAAAATGAGTAACGCTGTGATGGACTGGCGTCCCATCCAGCTTGGGAACGCATACGCCATGGAAACCTGGAAACCGGGCCCATTAGCCTGGATAGGCTTTAAAAGGGCGCATTTATTCATTATATATATTACATTAAAATTACTGCTACATACGAAGAATATAGAAATATCAAAATGAGAAAAATGAAATGACCTTCATTTAATGCAGAGAATCGACGAAGAAATTTGAAATAAGAGGTAAAACAGAAGATAACTTGAGTAGTGGCAATTATATCCTTAATAAAGTAGAAATAAAGGTTAAGCATAAATGTTCAGAATTTTATAAACGCCATGTTTCCCCTTAGATGTAACTACTTAGTACCCAACGTTACCTAGAGATAACGTTTGATAACATTGGCATTAACTAAGGCCAATGCATTAGTTAATGCCTAATTCTTTTAAATAACGTTACAACTTGCATACACACAGTTTTAGAAATACAAGATGATGTATTTCAACAAGATTAACTTAGTGTATATTTAATTTTAACTTCTTGAATACAAAATACGAACTACACTGGGCTATCATAGAAATGCACTGGAATCATGAAAGAATGCAGGCGTTTGCTCTACTGAAAAATTTCCTATTTTATTATATTGCTTAATCTGAAACGATTGCTTTCACTCATAGACACATATAATTTTGAGATAGTTTAAGTTTTATAAATACAATTATGCCCAGATAAAATTGTAAATAACAGCCGCCTGCAATTGTTTGATTGATTCTTAGTTTATTGCATATAACTATAATTTCATAGACATATCACTGCTCACTGCTATAAGAATATAGAAACTTTTAAAATAATGATAGTTTAAAATTACTTCATTCCCACAATATAGCAGCAAATTTATCGGTGTGAGTGTGTGTGTATAATCGTGTAAAAATAGATGTGAACAGAGTGTGTATTGTGTACTAGAACCCACACAAACTATTATCGATGCTTGATTGTACATGCTGAAATGTGCGTATATATATATATCACAAAGCGTTAGCGCGAAGCAGTGTTTAGGTATGAGCAGAATTTAGGCTAGTTGAAATATGTTTGTCACATATTTCGACTGCTAAAGACAAATACACTGCAGGTTCCGTAGAGAAAAATCTCTCTAACGGTAAAAAGGCGTGAAAACTCCCGGTTCAATCAGTGTCGCCATCTATTACGAATCCTAGACATCGATGTTAGAGATTTTTGACTTTTGTCAATGAGTTGTATCTAAGAGAGGCTGAAGGAACTTAATAAAGCCGTAGCTTTATATATAATTCAGTCAACACGTTCACACACACACATATATATATATACAAATATATACAAATATATACAAGATATACAACGGTCTGGAAATAGAAGTGCTCCAATGAGCTGTATACACTTTCTTATGCAAGGGGAGGCAATGCGAGCAACAACCACAGGAACATCACAAAATTCAAAGATAGACCAAACACATACAAATCTTATATACTAATTTATATCTAAACAGTCCGACATTTTAAAAGATTTTTTAAATTCAGTAATATATAAGTATCATATACACATAAAAATATAAATGTAAATATAAAATTTGCATATAACACGCTTAAAATTGTTAGAATAAGAGAAATAAATAGAATGATAATAAAATAAAAATATCGCATATCAAAAGACGAATAAAATTCCGGTGAATAGTACATGGAATATAATACATATACAAGCGTACAAAAATACAAGATATACAGAAGTTCATCTACGAGCCGTTTATTGCTTTTTCTATTTCTAAATTTCCTATGGAACGTCGAGGGGATCTTATGCGTACACGCCGGTATTGCATCAGTGAACTTATTTAACACTGCGTTGTTGTAATTTTTCAATATAGTATATACCTCCCTTATGCATAAACCGCATCTAGTGGACTCGAACCTGAATATGTGGCTTTGCATGTATGTGAGAATTTATAAAATTGAAATAAAATAAAATAAAATAAAATAAATTAAGTGCTGAAGTCAAATGGTCCAGATGGCGCTGTGTGCATACAATTTACTATGGCGAATTGTATGCGTATAAAGTTCCATTCAGGATCGACGAGAAAAATTTTTGGGAGTACGTAAATGCTGTGTTCTGAGAATGGACGGTATGTGATTGTGTATTTGTGTATTTGTTCATGTTTTATATGTGTTCTATAGGACATCCTGATGAGGGGAGTGCCTATGTTATGTACCGATATGTCTAATATTAATTGGCACATCCCCGAAATATGTTAACCTTTATAGTATAAACTCATAAAGCCCTTACGACCAATTCTTAGCATATGAACCTACCCAAATGCTTAGAATTACTAATCACTTGGGAGCATGGACCGAAACATATATGTAGGTATTTGCCAACTGCCTTTTATTTTAGAGCTTTATAATTTACAATTCATTTGTATTGTTTTTATGCAAAGTTTTTTCAACCTCATTACATCATACAATAAAATTATTTAGACGTCAATAATTCTCCTTTTTCTTCCTTTCATCATTATTAACAATATATATATATATATATATATATATATATATATATATATATACATATGTATATATGTGTATATGTATATATGTATGTATATATAGATATATATATATATATATATTATAATATATATATATATATATTATATATATATATATATATATATAAGAAATTAAAAAATTAAAAAGGAAAATACGCACACTTAAAACTATGTAAGAGTGCGTATTTTCCTTTTTAATTTTTTAATTTTTTTAAATTCTTATATACGATACAACTCACCACGTGGGGATAATCGAAATTCCTCTTTTCTGCTACTACTACTATATATATATATATTATATAATATATATATATAATATATATATATATATTATATATATATATATATATATATATATATATATACATATATATATAAAGTCCAAATAAACGTACAGCTAATGCCAAGTCGCATAAATTCTTCATTTACTAGATTTGGACTTGAAAATATATCTGTAACGGCTTTATATATTTATATTTATTGATGCAAAAATGTACGTATAATTTTTTGCATACTGTAATTAATACTTCAAGAAGATTACAAAGAAGCCGTATCATATGAAAGTCATAAAGAAAAATAATCTTCACCTATCACACTTGGCTTTATGCTTTATGTACACACTCAGGTATATAAATGTATAAAGCCTCTAGAGAGGTGTTTTTAAAGTCCAAATCTAATAAATGAAGAATCTATGCGACTTGGCATTAACTTCGTTATAAAGAATAAAACCAAAGATAAATAAAAATATAGAAGAAATATAAAAAAATATATAAAAATACGTATAAAATTACTTATAAATAAAATTAACTCTTAAGGAGTTATGCGTGATAAATATTAGAGGTGCAAAACGAATAAGAGGTTGATAAATATAGAAATAAAAACGTCAACCTTCAATAGTACGATGAAGTTTACCAAGCTGGGTACCATCCTGGTGAAAGTGATATTGCATATATGGAGTATTTAATTTTTAACCATGATCGGTAATGTACTCCTGAAACGGCCGTAGATGGAACATCCTCCAATTTTTGGTTCCTATTTTATTTATCTTTTTCTTAACCTTGACACCTAGTATTATTTTTATCTTATATTTGATAAGGGATTTTTAGCCGATTTAGGCGGTTTGCCATTCTGAAGGTTAACGTTTTTATTCCTATATTTAAGCATACAATAGGCGCAGGAGTGGCTGTGTGGTAAGTAGCTTGTTATAGGCGCAGGAGTGGTCTGTGTGATAAGTAGCTTGCTTACCAACCACATGGTTCCGGGTTCAGTACCACTGCGTGAAACCTTGGCCAAGTGTTTTCTCCAATAGCCTCGGGTCGACCAAAGCCTTGTGAGTGGATTTCGTAGACGGAAACTGAAAGAAGCTCGTCGTATATATATATGTATATGTGTATATGTGTATATATGTTTGTGTGTCTGCGTTTGCCCCCCCTCCCAACATCTCTTGACAACCGATGCTGGTGTGTTTACGTCCCCGTAGCTTAGCGGTTCGGCAAAAAGAGACGGGTAGAATAAATACTAGGCTTCCAAAGAATAAGTCCTGGGGTCGATTTGCTTGACTAAAGGCGATGCTCCAGTTTGGCCGCAGTCAAATGACTGAAACAAGTAAAAGAACAAAAAGAGTATACGTACATATGTATATGTATGTGTGTGCGCACGTATGTATGTATGCATGTATATACTATTTTACATCGTATGTATTTAATTTATGCAATTACTTTAAACCATGAAATGTTCTACTCTTTTATCTTTTTTTGTATATATCAACATCTCTTGACATCCCGAGATAGGCTAGCATAATTGTCGTTCTGAGAACGCCTATTCTGGCTGAAACTATACTGTAATTTGTAGCTATCCCTTAATCACTAGCTATTTCGTAATCTTTACATACTCTTGTTCTTTTTCTTAATGGCATATCATCTTTGGTGAATTGGTTCTTTGGTGATTATTTCATCATCTCATATGGAGCAGTTCTCAACTGCCATTTCGTAATTGAGACACATTCTCTAGAGACGGTGAAAATTTGAATAAATCAAGAGTTTATGCGGCCTGACATTAGCTGTACGTTTATTTCTCTCCCTATCCTCTCTCCCTATCCTCTCTCCCTATCCTCTCTCCCCTCTTCTCATTCTCTCTCATTTCTCTCTCTCCTCTCTCTCTCTCTCTCTCTCTCTCTCCTATATATATATATACCTCGTGTGTACCGTTGGCGATTTTTTTCCTCCGTATTCCCTTCCTTGGATCTTTCCTTTTCCTATGTTTCTGACGAAGAGCTCCGCTCGAAACGTTACATCCACCTTCTTTCTTTCCTTTCCTGAGCGTCCAACAACACTATCTATATATATATGCATACTATAACTAAGGGTATCTGCGTGGCACCTTGGGCAAGTATCTTCTCCTATAGCCTTGTTTTAGAATATATATATATATATATATGTACGTAAGTATGTATGTATGTATGTATGTATGTGTGTATGTATGTATCTGTGTTTGTTCCCTCACCATCGCTTGACAATCGATGCTAGTGTGTTTACGTTCCCGAAAGTTAGTGTTTCGGAAAATTGACCGATAGAATAAGTATTAGACTTACAAAGAATAAGTCCTGGGGTCGACTTGTTCGTTACAGGCGGCCCTCCAGCATGGACGCTGTCAAATGACTAAAACAAGGATATATATATATTTTTTATTCTTTTATTCTTTCACTTGTTTCAGTCGTTTGACTGCGGCCATGTTGGAGCACGGCCTTAAAGGGTTTTAGTCGAACAAATCGACCCCGGGACTTATTCTTTGTAAGCCTACTATTTATTCTGTCATTCTCTTTTGCCGAGTGGAGGCGCGTGGTTTCGATTCCTGGACCGGGTGACGCGTTGTGTTCTTGAGCAAAACACTTCATTTCACGTTGCTCCAGCCCACTCAGCTGGCAAAAATGAGTAACATTGCGATGGACTGGCATCCCGTCCAGCTGGGGAACACATACGCCATAGAAACCGGAAAACCGGGCCCATGAGCCTAGCTAGGCTTAAAAAGGGCGCATTTATTATTATTATTATTTTCTTTTCTCTTTTGCCGAACCGATTTTCAGGTGATGGTGGAGGAACAAACTCAGACACATAATCATAGGCACATAAATATATACATATACATATATACGACGGGCTTCTTTCAGTTTTCTGTCTACCAAATCCACTCACAAGTCTTTGGTCGGCTCAAGAATCTCATATATTCCTGTATTTCGTATATGTATCAACATATGTATGCAATGATCATACGCATCACGCAGTCACACACACACACATATTCGCGCCTGCGTGCACATACACATCCCAACACATGTGAAACATGGAGGAAAATGCATAAACAAAGCATTCTTTACGTTTGGAACGGCATTTTTGAACAAGTAAAACATCTAAAATTAGCAAGAACAGGTTTAGGAATACATTTGTCACCGTCATTGACACCGTCACATTAGTTGTAGCAGCAGCAGCATTGGTAGTTGTAGTAGTAGTAGTTATAATAGTGGTGGTGGTGGTTTTGGTGATGGTGGTGGTGGTGGTGATGTTGTTGTTGGAAGTATTAGTATTAGTAGAAGTATTAGTAGTAGTAGTAGTAGTAGTAGTGGTGGTGGTGGTGGTGGTAGTAGTAGAAGTATTAGTAGTAATAGTAGTAGTAGTAGTGGTGATGGTAGTAGAAGTATGGTGGTGGTAGTAGTAGTAGTAGAAGTGGTGTTGGTGTTGGTAGTAGTAGTAGTATTAGTAGTAGTGTTGGTGCTGGTGCTATTAGTAGTAGCAGTAGTAGTAGTAGTAGTATTAGTAGTAGTAGTAGTAGTAGTAGTAGCAGCAGCAGCAGCAGAAGTAGTAGTAGTAGTAGAAGTGGTGTTGGTGTTGGTAGTAGTAGTAGTAGTAGTAGTAGTAGTAGTAGTGGTAATGGTAGTAGTAGTAGTATAGTAGTAGTAGTAGTAGTAGTGGTGGTGGTGGTGGTAGTAGTAGAAGTATTAGTAGTAATAGTAGTAGTAGTAGTGGTGATGGTAGTAGAAGTATTGGTGGTGGTAGTAGTATTAGTAGTGGTAGTGGTGTGGTAGTAGTAGTAGTAGTATTAGTAGTAGTGTTGGTGCTGGTGCTATTAGTAGTAGCAGTAGTAGTAGTAGTAGTAGTAGTAGTAGTAGTAGTAGTAGTAGTAGTAGCAGCAGCAGCAGCAGAAGTAGTAGTAGTAGTAGAAGTGGTGTTGGTGTTGGTAGTAGTAGTAGTAGTAGTAGTAGTAGTAGTAGTAGTGGTAATGGTAGTAGTAGTAGTAGTAGTAGTAGTAGTAGTAGTAGTAACTATAAAAATTTTACTTCTAACTGCGAAGTTACTTAAGAGTGCAATACTGGAAACGTTCAAAAAAGCAGCAGCAGCCGCAATAACCATCCATGTCAGTACCACAGCTGAATTCACTACCACCACCACCACCACCACTACCACAACCACTACTACTACTACTACTAATACCACTATCACTACAGCCGCTTCTGTTACTACCACTATTGCTACTAGTATAACTGCTGCAGCTACTACTACTGCTGCTAGTATTGCTGTTCTTTCCGCTTGCTCATGCAGCTAATACAGCCACCACCCACACCGTCCTCACCACCACAGCCTCCACCTCCATCACCATCAATAATATTGATTAGTAAAACACAGTAAGAAATCTGGATTTAATTGCTTTTCGCAACTATTGTGTTTTTTTTTCTTCTTTTATTTTTGTTTGTATGTTTGATTTTGTTTTATTTATTATTTTATTTATTATTTTTTTTACTTCAACGAACCGAGACTAACCAGATTTCTTCGATTTCTGGTTCTTGTTCAAGATATTTCACACTCGATTTGGACGGTGGTTGTCCTTGGCAACCGCATGAACATCACAACAACCTACTGCTTTTCTCCATTTTTAATCTATAACGTAAATTGCTTTTATTTTTGTTTCTTTTATTTAGGGTAGGGTTATAATATTTTTTTATTTTCCTGTTTTGTTATGTTGTTGTTGTTTTTCTAGTTTCTTACCTATATTTCTACTTGCTAAGGCAGTGAGCAGGCAGAAACGCTAGCACACCGGGCGAAATGCTTAGCAGTATTTCATCTGCGGCTACGTTCTGAGTTCAAATTCCGCCGAGGTCGACTTTGCTTTTCATCCTTTCGGGGTTGATAAATTAAGTACCAGTTACGCACAGGGGTCGATGTAATCAACTTAATCCATTTGTCTGTCCTTGTTTGTCCCCTCTATGTTTAGCCCCTTGTGGGCAATAAACAAATAAGAAACGTTGGCACGCCTGGCGAAATGCTTAGCGGTATTTCGTCTGCGGCTACGTTCTAAGTTCAAATTCCGCCGTGGTCGACTTTGCCTTAAATCCTTTCGAGGTCGATTAAATAAGTACCACTTACGCACTGGAGTCGATATAATCGACTTAATCTGTTTGTCTATCCTTGTTTGTCCTCTCTCTGTGTTTAGCCCCTTGTGGGTAGTAAAGAAATACGTACTTCGTCTGTCTTTACTTTCTGAGTTCAAATTCCGCCGAGGTTGACTTTGTCTTTCATCCTTTCGGGGTTGATAAATTAAGTACAGTTACGCATTGCTGTCGATGTAATCCTTTTGACTGTCCTTGTTTGTTCCCTCTTGTGGGCAATAAATAAATAAGAAACGTTAGTGCATCAAAAACAAAATGCTTAACGGAATTTCAGCAGACTTTACGTTCGGAGTTCAAATCCCACCGAGATCAACTTTGCTTATCATCCTTCCGAGGTCGATAAAATATAGTCCCTAGAAAGCACTGAAGTCGATATAACTGAGTTGCAACTGGCCCCAAAAATTATTGGCCCTCTGCCAAAATTTGTAACCAAATATTTCCGTTTCTCGGTGATGTAAGGATTGATGTATTCAGGGTCATGTGACGGTTCTTCTTGACGCTGTTATGCTGGTTGTGTCCTTTCATGCACATTTTGTAGTTTTATGAGAAACACTTTTTATCCCCACAGCTTGTTATATGCCAGTCTGCACTTTCCTGCCTTCAAATCTCATAAAGTGGAGGCACATGACCTAGTGGTTAGAGCAGCGGACTCGCGGTCGATTGATAGCGGGTTCGAATCTCAGACTGGGCGATGTGTGTGTTTATGAACGAAACACCTAAGTTCCACGCGGCGCCGGCGGAAGGTAATGGTGAACTTCTGCTGACTCTTTCGCCACAACTTTCTCTCACTATTTCCTCATGCATCTTGCAGCTCACCTGCGAGGGACCGGCGTCCCGACCAGGTTTGCGAACCTATGCGCCAAGGAAACCGGGAAACCGGCCCTAATGAGCCAGGCGTGGCTCGAACAGGAACAAACAAATCTCATAAAAGTTGATTTAACCTTTCATCTCCCGGTTTTTGTTAATTTTGATTTATTTTATTTTATTACTTAAGGAAGCTAAATTGAAACTGTCGAACCTTTTAGTTTTAATGTTCTCTGTCTCGGGCTTCGATGGGGGTCAACTCGCTAGCTTACACCGAAGAACATTCGGGCCAGGGCCTATGGGTAATTACCAGAAGTCCCTGTCATGGCAGTGTAAGAGAGGTGCTTTACCTATTCGAGATAAGCTCTTTAGGCATGGTTCTTCGTCCTCGCCGACTCGTCCAA
The DNA here is from genome assembly GCF_006345805.1 of Octopus sinensis. NCBI lineage: Eukaryota > Metazoa > Mollusca > Cephalopoda > Octopoda > Octopodidae > Octopus > Octopus sinensis. The sequence continues at coordinate 190,455,669 of NC_042997.1, forward strand.
GATGCAAGCAGGATAGTAAAACTGTTCTGGACGCAATTGTACAATGTCCGAAGATTTCGCAACTCTGGGCTTATGTCGAACACCTGCTGTCACATTTCAGAAGAGTACAACTATCGACCGAATCTATAATTAAGATTGTTCCGCCGCCCTCCCTGAATAGGGAAAAGCAGGCTTGTTTTCTCTCGGTAGTAGCTATCGCGAAAGAGGTAGTATGGAAGACGAGTGTGAACGGGATCGTGACAGGCATTTTTATCTCCAGTTAACTTTTTCCTTTTCCACATGAAAAGAAAATAAGGCTGGAGAAGAAATGCCTGTCGCACGGTGTGTTTCGGAAAAGACAGAAGTCTGTAGCAAGTATGTTGAGAGTGAAAGAACCTGTTTAAGCGAGAACATAAAAAGGTAAAATAAAGTCTCCAGTGTGAGAACGTGGTTTGTGGGGTCAACCACCTCCTTCCGCTTCACTTTGTTAACCATCCGTTTATTTTATCATTATTTTTTTTTGGGGGGGGGAATTTTTAACGGTCATCCTTCACTCTGTTACTCTCATTCGATCCCTGACCCGTTGTCTGTTTGCCTATCCTTGCTTCGTCCTCTCTTCATTTAAACCTGTATTTGGTGAATAAAGAAGAGTTTTAATGTTTCCTTCAGAGCATAAGTTCAAATTCCGCTGAGGTCGACTTTGCTTTCAGGATCTTTTCGGTTTGAATGACAGTTTTTCTAGCGGTGTCATATGAAATTCTCACCCATAATTATGACCCTAGTATCGATCTATTGCATTTCAATCTGTTTTAGGGTTAGGGTTAGGGTTAGGGGTTGGGGGAAGGGTATCTTTCTTCTTCAGAAATGTAAATAAACCCAATCTGTTTCTTAAACGAGGGACATATTCATACGGCACAGAATGTTTTCACCCCAATAGACGTCATTGATTGGTTGAAATTGCATAAATTGAAGAAAAAACAACACATATCTTACATACTATAGAATTTTTTCAATAAAGCCAAGAGAAAAAGATGTTTTATAAACACATTCTACCAGCATACGAAGTTGGGAATTATTTTAAAAAACTGCCGTTCAAACCGAAAAGATCCTGCTTTCATCCTTTCGGGGTCGATAAATTAAGTACCAGTTGCGTAATGAGGTCGATCTAATCGACTACCCCCTCCTCCAAAATTTCGAGTCTTGTGCCTAGACTAGAAACGAATGTTCTCTTCAGAACCACCAAGAATATATCTGGATCGAAAAAACTGTTACAAGGCATTTTAATATTCGTTTGAGTATCAATATCGGGTTTTTTCAACTAACAGGCATCCACCTATACCCGGCGCATAAAATATAAGTGGAAACTTTTGCTACTTACCCTATGTATTAGCGGTTTTTTATTTAGGTACAAGACCAGAAATTCTGATGGGAAGGGACCAGTCGATATCAACCCTGACTGCTACTTTATTTTACTGATCCCGAATAGATGTGAAGTAAAGTTGACCCCTGCGGAAATGCTACTCAGAATGAAATGATCCGGAAGAAATTTTCTGATGGTCTAACGATTCTGCAAGCTCATCGTTTCCACCTTATTTAATAATGAAAAGAAAAACCCCAATTTGAATCCATATAATTCTTCTTTTTCCCTCTTTTGGTGGCGATCAACTTTAGAAAATTGGAAACTATTTCAATCTAATTAGGCATTGCAGCATAACTGCCCACTTCTTAGTCTCCACATTTTCCCAAAGAATGGAGCATTTGCCAACTGTTTGCGATATACTGCAAATGATCCTGTTACAGCTGAGTGACCAAAAGATAAATAGAAATAACGATAATAACAAATTTCAATAGGAAAATTTAGAAGAAGAATTAAGAGATATGAGATACAAAGCAATTCAGGAGTTACATGTATTGCACAGAGATACAGAGCAATCCAGGAGTTACATGTATTGCACAGAGATAATGGTATAAAGGCTTAGCTGGCAGAAATGTCAGCACGCCGGGCGAAATGTGTAGCCGTATTTCGTCTGCCGCTACGTTGTGAGTTCAAATTCTGCCGAGGTCGACTTTGCCTTTCATTCTTTCGGGGTCGATATAATCGACTTAATCCGTTTGTCTGTCCTTGTTTGTCCGCTGTGTTTAGCCCCTTGTGGATAGTAAAGAATTGGTACAAAGGCTTCGAACATTGACACAAATACAGCAGTTTCAAGGAGAAGCCATATAAAGTAGTAAACTGGTTCTTGTGTAATTGGTTTCCATGCCTTTAGTGGCATTGAACTACGGATCCATGAATGATGAAAAAGAAACTCGGGTGAATAAGATTTCAACACAGAATGTAAAGAAAGGCGGTAGGTACAACAAAATTCCTGCAAGGTAGAATCGGTTTAGTGCTTTATGATAATACCTTCTTATGAATTAATTATGTCCTTCTCTCTTTGGTTCTAAGGCCAAATGTCATTGGGATCGACATAGCTCTCAAATGAAAATAACCTCAGAAGCTTCGGTTGAATGCTATGGACAACGGGCTATCATCTATAATAGCGTTTCGGTCCATTCCCTAATGAAAACTGAAGATACATAGGTGCAGGAGTGGCTGTGTGGTAAGTAGCTTGCTTACAAACCACAAGGTTCCGCGTTCAGTCCCACTGCATGGTACCTTGGGCAAGTGTCTTCTACTATAGCCTCGAGCCGACCAAAGCCTTTTGAGTGGATTTGATAGACGGGAACTGAAAGAAGCCCGCCGTATATATGTGTGTTTATATATGTATGTGTGTGTATATGTTTGTGTGTCTGTATTGGTTCCCCCAACATCGCTTGACAACCGATGCTGGTGTGTTTACGTCCCCATAACTTAGCGGTTCGGTATAAGAGACCGATAGAATAAGTAGTAGGCTTACAAAGAATAATTCCTGGGGTCGATTTGCTCGGCTAAAGGCGGTGCTCCAGCACGGCCGCAGTCAAATGCCTGAAACAAGTAAAAAGAAAATACTGCACTGAGAAAAGTCAAGGACTTCAAATACCTAGGATTATATGTGAGATCGTCTCAAAGTAAGAATGCGGCCTTCATGGAACACTTTAAAAAGTATGGTCCATATGTGAGTGGAACTCCAATCTTGCACATCATATCAAGTTCAGTTTCTTATCTACCACTTCAGAGTGTGTTCCGATATATAATTATGAATGCTGAATCCCGAAGCCTACTCTACAGAAGTCTCCGGACGGTTGTTAGATTGGGATACCGAGTGCTGCACTTCCTATCAAACAGAATTAGTACTTATCGAAAAACTCTGCACCATGCCACACAAGCAGAACCCCAGTCATGGCGGTCATACCATCTGTGACCACATTTGGTCCTAACATCTGGTCACCTAACTCCTCAGACCTCAAAGACATTGGTTATTATGTGTTGAGTGTCAAAAGAGAAATCAGAGGATGCCAGCTCTGATACGCACCAACATTTCCTTCCTCTCTCGTCCTCCCTTTTATCTTCTCTTTAACATGTTTGTCATTGGACTGCGTCCACAGAGGGGTGCTGCGTTCAAGGCTTTAGTCGAGCAAATCGTGCGCATTGCGTACTTTTTTTTTATAGTCTGGTATTTATTCTATTGGTCCCTTTTGCTGAAATTGCGAGATTAGTGTCGTAAAAAAAAAAGATAAAAACACTGGTTGTTAAGTAGAATAAGACATACACAAGCACAAAGACATACGCAAACACACACACACACACACACATGCACTCACGCACGCACACACATATATATATACATATATACACACACTCACACGCACGACTGGCTTCCTTGCATATTTCACCGACCAAATTCACTTACAAGGCATTGGCCATCCGGGAACATAGTAGGAGATACTTGCCGAAGGTGCTACGCAGTGAGTGGAGACTCAACCTGAAACCGCGCCGTTGTAAATCGAGTCTGTTAACTATACAGGCGTTGCTAAGGCGGCGAGCTGGCAGAATCGTTAGCACGCCGGGCGAAATGCTTACCGGTATTTCGTCTGTCGTTACGTTCTGAGTTCAAATTTCGCTGAGGTCGACTTTGACTTTCATCCTTTCGGTGTCGATAAATAAAGTACCAGTTACGCACTGGGGTCGATATAATCGACTTAATCCGTTTGTCTGTCCTTGTTTGTCCTCTCTGTGTTTAGCCCTTTGTGGGCAGTAAAGAAATAGGTATTTCGTCTGTCTTTACGTTCTGAATTCAAATTCCGCCGAGGTCGACTTTGCCTTTCATCCTTTCGGGGTCGATAAATAAAGCACCAGTTTCGCACTGGGGTCGATGTAATCGACTTAATCCATTTGTCTGTTTTTGTTTGTCCTCTCTGTGTTTAGCCCCTTGTGGGCAGTAAAGAAATAGGTATTTCGTCTGTCATTACGTTCTGAGTTCAAATTCCGCCGTGGTCGACTTTGCCTTTCATCCTTTCGGGGTCGATAAATAAAGTACCAGTTTCGCACTGGGGTCGATGTCATCGACTTAATCCGTTTGTCTGTGCTTGTTTGTCCTCTCTATGTTTAGCCCCTTGTGGTTAGTATAGAAATATATACAAGCTTTGCTTGCTCTTATCAAGATCACTGAAAAACAAATCGAAACAAGTCCACTTCGGAGGGACAAAAGCCCTTCAGTGGAATTCTTAGCTGTAATTTGCATGTAAAAGCTTCTAAACTAGGCCAGTCACCTTTGCTAAACCCACCCTGAATGCGTGACTAGCACAGTCACCAATCCAACATCAGTAGCCCTCCACGTTACAGTTGTACCGAACAAAATCCTAAATGGAAAAAATTTTGTGTTTTCGAAATATACACTGTCGATATTTTTATTAGTTCAGCAATGACGTAGTAATATTCACAGCACGCAGTGTTGTTGAAGCGAAACTCCAGGCCAACTCACACCAGACACATATAATATGAAAGACGTTCCAACTGTGACCATTCCAACGTTTTGTAATGTACAGATGCGTGTGTATATGTCTGTGTCTATGTGTGAGTCTGTGTCTGTGTGTATCTAATACATGCAATATATACATGTATATGCAGAAATGTATCGGTATGCATGCATTTCGCTATGTATGTTAGTATGTATGGATAGAACTACGTTGAAAGGAAGGCAGACATAAATATATCTATACTAACTAAACTTTGACAACCATATCAGTGAGTATGTGTGTGTGTATGTGTGTGTGTGTATGTCTGTCTGTTTGTGTTTGTATGCGTGCATGTATGTATATAATATATATATGAATCTGTGTATATGTGTATATATATATATATATATATATATATATATAAGACCGTTGAACCCTTTATTCGCAATATTACCGAATCTGGAACTTAACTATGGTCTGTCTATAGCACTTCTTATTCAGCATTACCAGACACCTTTGGGTCTCAATGACACCATTATCTCTTATATTTATGTTTATATATATATATATATATGTGTGTGTGTGTATATAATTTTAAATTAATAAAAAAAGGGTAAAATTTATTAATTGAATTAATTAAATAATCAATCAATTAATTAATAATTTCACCAAGTAGATCGATACGTTAAAATAATTTTACCTATATATATATATATATATATATATATATATATACATATTTATATAAATGTGTGTATGTATATAAGTATAAATGTGTGTACGAGTGTGCGTGTGTGTATGTATATTCATATATATATATATATCTATATATATATATATATATATATATATTTAAGTATATATATGTGTATGTATATTCAGATATATAATTATACATACATACATACATACATACATACATACATACATACATACATAACAGTACGTAATCCAATTTGTTTTTCAGACTGTGGGGTATGATGTAGGAACATTCTGCTATCATTCCTAGCACATCGGGCGACCGCATTAATATATTCCTCAGTAGCAGGAGGAAAAGTACTTTTAAATGCAAGCTATTCGTAGTAGTAGTAACAGCAGTAATAGTAGTAATAGTAGTAGTAGTAGTAGTAGTAGTAGTAGTAGTATCAGCAGCAGCAGCAGCAGCAGCAGCAGCAGCAGCAGCAGCAGCGGCTGTGCGCTGATAATGATGCCAATACACAACAGCTGGTGCAGTTATAAGAATGGTGGTATTGAAGTAAAAACTGTAAAAGAAGTGATGTCAGCAGTTGTAGAAGTAGCACTAACAGCAGCAGCAGCGGCGGCGGCGGCAGTAGTGGAAGCAGCAGCAGCAGTAGCAGCGGTGGAGGCGTTAGTAGTAGTAGTAGTAGTAGTAGTAGTAGTAGTAGTAGAGAATATTTTGTAAACACAAATCTCAATTTATGAGAGTTTATTTGCATATCCGCGTGTTTGTAGATATATATATAGATGAATGCATATATGTTTATATATATATATATATATATATATATATGTGTGTGTGTGTGTGTGTATGTGTGTGTGTGTGTGTGTGTGCGCGTGCGTGTGTGTATAAACAATATATATATATATAATATATATATATATATAATATATATATATATATAATATATATATATATATATATATATGTAGGGTGCGATGGTTAAATTGTCGCCATTTTATATATTCAATTTCGCATATGTGCATTGTTTGTTTTTCATTTTGTCAGTTGGGCACCGTCTGTGAGAAAAACAGTACCATGACGCCATTCATTCTGCCAAAAATTTGGAAACAACATGCTGTACGGCTTGGCATTCGTGCTGGAAGCTCCAATCCGAACGTTTCAGTGTGTTTGCGTGTCAATCTGAGGACAGTGCAATCTGAGTTCATGTACCGAGAGTGATAAAAATCGAACAACCAGTCAACATCATAGTGTTTGGACTAATAAATAGTGATAGCGACGTTATGTCTCTATTCATCTCCCCACATGGCCTCTGAATCAACAAAGAGGCCTGCATCAAGTGCCTGGAGGAGATAGTGCTGCCCTTGGTCAAGAGGGCGGCTACTGGAAGACCCCATACCTGGGAACCATGCCTCACAAGCAGAAGACCAGTCATGGCTCTCATACTATTTCTGCCACCACATCTGGTCCTAACATCTGGCCACCCAACTCCCCAGACCTCAAACCCATTGGTTATTATGTGTGGAGGCGCAGTTGAGCAAGAGACCAACAAAACTCCTTGTAAGACCGAAGACGAATTGAAGGCAAGGACTATGTTAGAATTCACCAATGAAAACAAGGAGATCGTCCAGAAGTGTTGCAGGAGATACCGAAGTCCTCTAGAAACCGTGGATGAAGCTAACAACAATTTTATTGAATAAATTTATTCTTTGGTATTTCAAGATATTTTAATGTAGTTTTGGTAAATATATCTGTTGAAATGAGACGTCAGTGTTATTTTAATATTTACGGAATGTAGACGATACCCTGTATATATATATATATATATATATATATATATATATATAATATATATATATATATATATATATATATATACATGCATGTATGTACATGCTTATATGTATACGTATATATACATATGCTTATGTGGGCACAGGACGTTGTGAAACGTGTATAACAACAACAAAAAATACGAAGTACGAGTACATGGAATATGAACTATCTTTTCGAACAACGAAATACACAATTGAAAACAAAACAGGCAAAAAAAAAAGAACTTCCCTCCATCAGTTGTTGGCTGGTTTTGTTCTCTCGTATTTCGAGCATTTAAAACAATATACGATTTCGATAAAATACTTCCTCCCGCAAAGCAAATTAAATAAAATTTGGGATTTGTGGAGGGTCAAAATTGGTAACACAAACAGGACAGTGAAACCAAGCATGAAGGCTGCTAAGGCTAAACGAGGTTGTGGTGGCGAACGCGTAAATCAAGCTTGGACAGGAGACGGACAAGAAGATGTCTTCCTTGTTCCAGCTACAACGGAGAGAAAGAAAGAAACACAAGTTAGGAGAAGAAAGAAAGATGGCCAATGGTCACGTAGAAGCCACGTGAGCAAGGGCGCAGGAGTGAGGGAGAGAGAATGACAGAGTAATAGGATACAATAGTGGCAGAAGATGGTGTAAAAGAATAAGAGAGAGAAAGAGAGAAAAGTGAAAGAGTAATAAGATCATATAGGGTGTGCATCAGAATTATTAATATAAAACTTACTTGGAAGAGGATGAGTGACGTTCAATCATATAATAATATAAATATAAATAATATATATAGATATATGCATATATACATACGTATATGTATATACTTACACCTATACGTATATATATATATATATATATATATATATATATCTATATATATATATATATATACATATACTTAATCATATCGAAGGGAAATGGAAATTAATAGAAATTTTCACTTCCAGTGGCCTAGAGTGTAAAAGTTTAGTCCAAAGACTATGTATTACTCATAAAATACAGTGTACATTTAAACACATAAGGAATCCTTTCGTGGGATCCAACACGCTAGAAAGAACAGCTAGATTCTATAACCACAAAATTAGGGATAAAATCCGACAGGGACGAAATGGAAATATAAAAACTTTTATCATCTGGTTTCCTTGACCAATTGGTTTCTGATTTTAGTTTAGCAAATAAATAATATTCGCTAGGTGAAATCTTCTTCAACAGGTACACCTTAGATTAAATATATAAAACACGAGGCGGTCAACTATGTGCCTTTTGTTTATACATCCTAATTTTTTCAAAATCTACAGCGCAGATGCAGCCCCTCGCCGGCAATAAAATAAATGCCAACTTTTAAAATCCGAAAATTATCCAAAAAGCTTACGATACTTAATCATATCGAAGGGAAAAGGAAATTTATAGAAATTTTCACTTCTAGTGGCCTAGCGTGTAAACATTTAGTCCTAAGATTATGTATTACTCATAAAATACAGTGTACATTTAAACACATAAAGAATCCACTTGTGAGATTTAACACGGTAGAAAGAACAGCTAGGTTCTATAACCACAAAATTAGGAATAAAATCCGACAGGAACGAAATGAAAAAATAAATCTTTTACCATCTTGATTCCTGGACCAATTGGTTTCTGATTTTAGTTTAGCAAATAAATAATATTCGCTATATATTTAATCTAAGGTGTACATGTTGAAGAAGATTTCACCTAGTGAATATTATTTATTTGCTAAACTAAAATCAGAAACCAATTGGTCCAGGTCCATGTTTATGTAAGCATGTAAACTGGTCCATGTTTATGTAAGCATGAATTGATATGTTATGCATGTTTGTGCGTGTATGTCTGTGTGTTTCTGTGTGAACGCGCGCCCTCGCACAATAAAACCAAATAAGAAAAGTGGAGCAAATGGGCTACCGCCTAAAAATTCACGTACATGGCATTACTCTGACCGAGTACACTACTGACAGCAATAGCCTGATACTAGACTCAAACAAGTACCAAGTTTAGTATGATGGAATTAACTCTTTGAAGACGAAGGCTCAGTATATATATACGTTCAATACATGTATAGATTATCTCTCTATATATAAAGCTGAAGCTGTCTGTGTATGGCAGGTTTGGTAGCCTTCAACTAACATTCTCTCCCCCGAGACCCTGCAGCGCAAGTTGACCAAAATTGAGAGTGTGATAGATAAGGCTTGCTTTTCATTCCGTAGAAGAGAAAATTTTAATCAGACTATGTTAACACCCAAAATTATTTACATCAAAGAGCTGCTTTTTTTTCTAAGGAAATCCCTATTTTTTACGATTTTTTGACTGCCGTGTCGCCATTTTTCGGTGTATTTCAACCAGAAAAATGTTCACTTAGAGAGAATAACAAGCTACATAATGAAAAACTTTTACTTTTCAGAAATTCCAATTCTAAAAGTTCAAAACAAATCCGGGCAATGTCGGGCGATACTGCTAGTATACATTAAAGTTATTGTTAATACACATTCAACAGTATGAATATATATATATATATATATATATAAACAAAGATAAATGCGATACAATAAAATTAATTATAATCGCCGGTGTACCAGTACACGCCATATATTATACATATATCATTACATTCAAGGCGAAGAGTGTACTAGATATTACATATCTATATATATATATATATATAATATATATATATATATATATATATATGAAGTGAGAGTTAAGTTATATTAAATCTCTTAGCATGAGATAAATATTAACAGCACGGAACCGTAAAATATATATGCACATATATATATATTGTCAAATGAAGTAAGCGCAGAAGAAAATTAGCAGTAACAAGCAAGATGTGCACGAGGAATGTATTAGTTTGACGCCCACTTACACACAACTGTCCCTTTTGCCGTCCTGGTGTTCGTATGCATTCGATCCTTCTTCCAGGAAATCTACGCTTCCAGCTTAGTTTTTCTTGGAGGGCTGGCCGTGATCTAGTAATCTCAAGATTAATCAGCCGAAATTACTACGATGATCCGGTTCTTGACTGAAGACTGAGGGGTTCGAATGTCCTGTCCATGTTTATTGTATCGTCTTCTATGAGTTATACGTTCTTGTCCATGTTGTATTTTTCTACATACCTTAATATATATATATATATATATATATATATATACTATGATTCTATGCTTATAATGAATAATAGTGCGTTGGGCCGTGAGATACTTGTTGATAACTTAAAGTTTTATATAAACTGTTAAGCACCAAAACAAAGATAATATGCTGAAACATTATCTTTTGAAACTGATCTTTATTTCTCGTTAGACGTAAAATATAATACAGGCAAAAATGTGCTTAGCTTTCTTGATAAACATTTCCCTATAGATCATCAATATCGAAAATTATTTAACAGAAATAGTCTTAATACTTGAAAGTTTAAGATAACAATATTTTATCAAGAATCCTCGAATAGTAAAGAAAAAGTATATAATACTATCGGTAGTTGTTTAAATATATATTTATGCTTTCTTCAAGACAATTGCGGGTACAAGTCACAGATATTTTGTGCAAATATGCTTTCAAATTCCATTAAGAAGACTATTGAAAAAACTATCCAATATTGGTGTCTCTGGAAAGTTACTGAAATGGATCAAGTGTTTCCTGACAGACAGATCTCAACATGTTGTAGTTGAAGGGGTAAAATCAAGCCCAGCCAAAGTCAGTAGTGGCGTTCCGCAAGGCACTGTGCTGGGCCCACTTCTTTTCATCATCTACATTAATGACATTAATGACATCATCAAGCACAGCAACATAAAAATCTTTGCAGATGATTCCAAGCTACAGAAGGTCATAAATGAGGCGAGTGACCGGACATGCCTTCAGTCAGATCTACTGGCTGTTATCCAATGGGCAGAAAAAAACAATATGCTGCTGAACGAGGATAAATTTGAGTTAATCCACTTTGGAAAAGAGGATGCCCTGAAACTCCCATACTCCCTTCCTTCAGGTGAAACTCTCGTGGCATCCAACAACATCATAGACTTGGGAGTAATTGTGGACAACAACATAAGCTGGGCCACTCATATAAACACCAAAGTTGACATGGCCCGCAGAATGTGTTCCTGGATTCTCAGAACTTTCCAGTCGAGAGATATCCACACCATTATCCTTCTCTTCTCCACTTTTGCCCGACCCCACCTTGAATACTGTTGTCCACTGTGGTCTCCCTACACAAAACAAAGTATCATAAAAGTTGAAGCACCTCGAAGGGCAATCACAAAAAAGATAGATGGCATGACAGGCCTCGACTATTGGGGTCGACTAGAAAAACTAAAACTTTATTCTCTCCAACGTCGTCGTGAGCGCTACATCATCTGCATGATGTGGAAAATATTCCATCAGCATTGCCCAAATGATGTTGGCATCACCTTTAAGGTACATCCAAGGCTTGGGCCCCGTGCCATCCGCCCAAAACAAAAATCGCACTCTCA